>NW_009726777.1:0-396 GCF_000703405.1 Apaloderma vittatum
ATATATATATATACACATACACATATATACATATAGAGAGAGGGAGGTTATATATATAGGTTTTCTGAGAATACATGTAGGTCTGAAGTGGTGTTCCAGAGGACTCAGCGTAGGGGCCAGTTCTGTTTAATATCTTAATCAATGATCAGGATGAGGAGATCGAGTGCACCCTCAGTAAGTTTGCAGAAGATCACAAATTAGGCGGGAATGTTGATCTGCTGGATGGTAAGGAGACTCTTCAGAGGGATCTGGACAGGGTGGATCAAAGGGCCAAGGTTAATTGTATGAGCATCAACAAGGCCAAGCACTGGATCCTGCGCTCGGGTCATAACAACCCCAGGCAATGATACAGGCTTGGGGGGGGGGCCTAGAAAGCTGGCCCGGGGGAAAGGGCCT
>NW_009726777.1:427-9389 GCF_000703405.1 Apaloderma vittatum
GCCCCGGGTGCCAAGGAGGGCCAACAGTGCCCTGGCCTGTATCAGGAATAGTGTGGCCAGTGGGACTATGGCAGCAATCATCCCCCGTGGATCCCCACCCTGGTGAGACTGGACCTCAAATCCTGTGTTCAGTTTTGGTGCCCTCACTCCAAGAAAGACACTGAGGTGCTGGAGTTTTTCCAAAGAAGGGCAACAAAGCTGGTGAAGAGTCTTGAGGACAAGTCCTCAAGGAGTGACTGAGGGAACAGGGGCTGCTTAGCCTCAAGAAAAAGAGGCTCAGCAAAGACCTTATTGCTCTCTCCAGCTACTTGAAAGGAGGTTGCAGTGAGGTGGATGTTGGTCTTTTTCCCAAGCAGCAAACGATAGTGCAAGAGAAAAAGCCTCAAGTTGCAGTAGGGGAGTTTTAGATTGCATACTAGGAAAAATCTTTTCATGGAAAAGGTTGTTAAGTGTTGGGATGGGTTGCCCAGGGCAGTGGTGGAGTCTCTATTCCTGGAGGTATTAAAAAGATATGTAGATATGGTGCTTGGGGACATGGCTTTGTGGTGGATTTGGCAGTGTTAGGTTTGCAGTTGGACTTGATCTTAAGAGACTTTTCTAACCTAAATGATTCAATCCTTCTATTCTGTAATTAGATATAGATACAAAAAAAAATATACCCCTCACTAAAAAGAAAAAAAAAGAATAATTTGCTGAATATGTCCATTTGGGCAGCATTCAGTTACTCAGCAGTCCCAGATTGCTTCCTGTCCCCGTCCCCAGACAAGTATATTCAAGTACATCCCTCCGAGAGCATGTGCATAGCTGCAGTGACACAATTCTTCATCAGCATATCTGCCTTGCTCTCGTAGCTTGGTGGAATCTGGCAATCTCAGACCTTGTGGCTGCTGCATGAAAACTTGTGTTACAAAGCACTACATCAAGTCTGATTTGGCACAAGTGTTACCTGATGCTCCTCTTTCAGAAGAGCCTATATGATTTAAAATTACTTGTGATCCTGCTACTGTGTACCTCAGTAATAGACCTTGGGTGTACAAAATGGTGTGCCAGCATTACCACCATGTTCTGTGTGTCTTGGAGACTGGCTGAAGAGACTTTGCAGATGGACCTGAACATAAATAACAAACTTTGGAAGTGTCAGTTTTGATTACCTGACCTGCACGATACACAGCTATACGATTTTGTTGAACTGAAGACAAGATAGTCTCTTCAGCTTGTAATAAGGAAGTAAGGACATTGTAAATACTTTTTCCCTCCTCCAGTGTTAGACATTTCTTCTTGTTGTTATTGGAATAAATAAATAACTGCTTGTTCCAGTGCCTTTTAAATACTATGTCTATAAAGAAGGGTGAAATTAATTTCTTAAGGAATAAGTTTCATAAAGTCAAAGCTATGGTTCTAGTCACGATAGTACACTGCAGTGCTGCTTTCTGCACTGCTATCTTCTCTTCCAGTGTATATATCTGAATTAAATCTAGAAATATTTTAATATTCTCTGAAGTTAGTGAAATGACATTAGCATTTGTTTACATATTTTTGCAGAACTTTTTGTGAACCCACATTACTCAGTACCACCAATGTGCTATACTCCCTTCTGCAATAATGAGAGAAGAAATTTTATTATTAAACACTTCTTATAACCATATCAGCATGTTTTGAAATGCTGTTTAGAAGCATAATTCATTGAATAATGTGTGTAACTAGTTGGTTTGTTGAAAAGGTAGGATTAGTATTCACTCATATACTACATGGGCAGTCAGAATATCTTCGCACAACTACCTCTTTTCTACAGCAAATGCTTTTGTTTTATCCATCATTTGTAACACTGAGATTAAACTCAGTTTAAAAATCCGTACCCACGGATCACAAAAAATATACATTTGCCTTTGGCTTTAGCATGAAGAACCACAGAAGTTCCACTTATTTTCCTGCTTGAGATACTTACGAATTCAATAGTGACACTTTTAGGCTGACAGTAATATTATTACCAATATATTCACCCCTACAGTGTTGGAATCACAGAATGTTAGGTGTTGGAATAGACCTCGAAAGATCATCTAGTCCAGTCTCCCTGCCAAAGCAGGATCACCTAGGGCAGGTCACACAGGAATGCATCCAGGTGGGTTTTGAATGTCTCTGGAGAAGGAGACTCCACAACCTCCCTGGGCAGCCTGTTCCAGGGCTCTGTCACCCTCACAGTGACAAAGCTTTTCTAATGTTTTTGTGGAACCTCCTACGCTACAGCTTGAACCCGTTGCCCCTTGTCCTGTCATTGTACATCACTGAGAAGAGCCTGGCTCTGTCCTCCTGAGACTCGCCCTTTACACATTTATAAACATTAATGAGGTCAACCCTCAGCCTCCTCTTCTCCAAGCTAAAGAGACCCAGCTCCTTCAGCCTTTCCTCATAAGGGAGATGTTCCACTCCCTTTATCATCTTTGTGGCTCTGCGCTGGACTCTCTCAAGCAGTTCCCTGTCTCTGTTGAGCTGAGGGGCCCAGAACTGGACACAATATTCCAGATGTGGCCTCACCAGGGCAGAGTAGAGGGCCAGGAGGACCTCTCTCGACCTACTAGCTACTCCCCTTCTAATACACCCCAGGATGCCATTGGCCTTCTTGGCCACGAGGGCACATTGCTGGCTCATAGTCATCCTGCTGTCCACCAGAACTCCCAGGTCCCTTTCTCCTACGCTGCTCTCCAACACATCAATCCCCAACCTGTACTAGTACTTAGGGTTGTTCTTTCCCAAGTGCAAAACTCTACACTTGCCCTTGTTGACTTTCATAAGATTTCTCCCTGCCCAGCCCTCTACCCTGTCTAGGTCTCTTCCGGTGTGTCACCCACTCCTCCCAGTTTTGTGTCGTCAGCAAACTTGCTGACAATGCTCTCCTTTGGCAGTGCTCTCTAATCCCTTGTCCAGGTCATTGATGAACATATTGAAAAGTAATGGCCCCAGTACTGACCCCCGAGGGACTCCACTAGATACAGATCTCCAACTAAACTTTTCCCCATTGACCACAACACTCTGACTTCTTCCCTTCAACCAGCTCACAACCCACCTCACTACTCAGTCATCCAGACCATACTTCCTCAGTTTCATTATGAGGATGCTGTAGGATACACTGTCAAATACTTTACTGAAATCCAGATAAACCACGTGCACTGCACAGCCACCTGGTGACTTTTTCATAAAAGGCTACAGATTGGTCAAATATGACTTCGCCTGGGCAAAGCCATGCTGACTGCTCCTCATGACCCTCTTATCCTTGATATGCCTAGAGACAGCACTGAGGATAAGTTGTTCTGACACGCGGAATAAGGACTTAACAACCTAGAAGGTTATAAAGTAGGTATGCTTTAATCAGCGCTGGGTGCACAGGAGAATATTTTCCTCCGAAAAACATGCACACCTGAACGATGCAGTTATCTTGGTTATATGCAGTGAAAGTTACACATTCATTAGATGCCTATACATATTCATGAGCTATCCCGAAAAAGGCACTCAGTTCCCGTGGTTGGCTGCTCCTCCTCTGGACGCTTGCACAGTGCCTCCTGGTGGTCTTGGGCAGGCATCTTCAGGGATGAAGGCCATATGTCTTCCTCATGATGAACTTTTTACCTTAGTCCTAAAACTAGTTGTTCTTAGTACATTCCGTAAGGTATTTTGTCATCGAATTTGACAAGGGACTTCTTCACCAGATAGTCCTTGTATATACCCTTATCACTAGTGTCCTTATCAATTAGTTTTTGGTTTATGTTATTTTACAGTGGGTACTAAACAGCCTCACCCTGTGGGCCTCTGATTAATTGCTGCCTAATAACCCTGGGAGGTTGTTTCTGGTGGGATACTACTTCTCTTATCAATCCCCCTTCACAGCTCAAGGGATGCTACTGCCCTCATCAGTTCCATCACTTTACAGGGATGGAAGTGAGGCTGACGGGTCTATAGTTACCTGGGTCCTCCTTCTTGCCCTTTTTGAAGACTGGTGTGACATTCGGTTTCCCCCAGTACTCAGACACCTCAACTGTTGCCCATGACTTACCAAAGAAGATGGAGAGTGGCCTAGCAATGACTTCCACCAGCTCCCTCAGCACTCGTGAGTGCGTCTCATCAGGGTCCGTGGATTTATGTATGTTCAAGTGTCCTAACTGATCCCTAACCCAGTTGCTCAACCAAGGCAAACTCCTCCTTTATCTTAAGGGACTGGGGCTCCTGAGGACAGTTTCCAGCAGTATAGATAGAGGCAAAGAAGGCATTCAGTAACTCTGCCTTCTCTGGTTCCTCTGTCTCCAGGGCACCCACCTCATTCACAAGAGGGCCTACATTGCCTCTAGTGTTAGTTTTGTCAGCAATGTATTTGAAGAAGCCCTTTCTGTTGTCCTTGACCTCCCTCGCAAGATTTAATTCCAAGGAGGCCTTAGCTTTCCTGATTGCCTCCTTACACCTTCTGACCACAGTCTTATACTCCACCGAAGTGGCCAGCCCCTCCTTCCATGATCTATAGACTCTCTTCTTCCACTTGAGTTTCCCCAGTAGCTCCCTGGTTAAACATGTGGGTCTCTTTCTTGATTTCCTACCCATTGGGATGCCCTGATCTTGAGCTTGGAAGAAGTGGTCCTTAAATACTGACAAACTATCTTGGGCCACTTTGCCTACTAGTACCCTGTATCCATGTCAGATCTATCTTCTGGAGCATACCCTCTTGATCACTTTGGCACAAATAGATTTCCCACAGAAATCTTTTTTCAGTAGCTGCAGTCCCATGTATGGTCATAGAATCACAGAATCGTGGAATCATGGAACAGTTTGAGTTGGAAGAGACATTCAAGATGATCAAGTCCAACCTTTGTCCCAGCCCTATCAACACCACTAAACCATGTCCCTCAGCACATCTACCCATCTCTTAAACACCTTCAGGGCAGGCTGTTCCAATGCCTGACAACTCTTTCAGTAAAGAAAGTCTTCCTAACATCCAACTTGAACCTTCCCTGGGGCAACTTAAGGTCATTTCCCTTTGCCCTATCACTTGCCACTAGGGAGAACAACCCTTGCCTTGTTACAACCTCTTTCAGGTAGTTGTAGAGAGCAATAAGGTCTCCCCTCAATCTCCTATTCTCTAGGTTAAACAGTCCCAGATCTCTCAGCTATTCCTCAAAGGACATATGTTTCAAATCCTTTACCAGCTTGGTAGCCCGCCTCTGTACTATCTCCTCTCCAGCACTTCAATGTCCCTCTTGTAGTGAGGGGCCCAAAACTGGACACAGTATTCGGGGTGAGGCTTTACCAAAGCCAAGTACAAGGGAAGGATCACCCCCCTTCTCCTGCTGGCCACATCATTCCTGATACAGGCCAGGACGCCGTTGGCCTTCTTGGCCACCTGGGCACACTGCTGGCTCATGTTCAGCCGGCTGTCCATCAACACCCCCAGGTCCCTCTCTGCCTGGCAGCTCTCCAGCCACTCCTCCCCAAGCCTGTAGCCCTGCTGGGGGTTGCTGAGGCCAAAGTGGAGGACCCGACATTTGGCCTAACTGAAACTCGTCTAATTGGCCTTGGCCCAGCGATCCAGTCTGTCTAGATCCTGCTGTAGAGCCTCCCTATCCTCAAGCAGATCAACAGTTCCACCCAATTTGGTGTCATCTGCAGACTTACTAAGGGTGCATTCTATCCCCTCATCCAAATCGTTGATGAAAATGCTAAGCAGGACTGGGCCCAGTACTGAGCTCTGGGGGACACCGCTCATGACCGGCCGCCAACCGGATTTAACTCCATTGACCACAACTCTTTGGACTTGGTCATCTAACTAGTTTTTTACCCAGCACAGCAGGTCACAGCAAAGCAGAACTGTCCATGCTGATACGTGTAGTTAGGACTGTGTAATTTCTCCTTACCTCTCACTGTGGACATGATATTGAACTTGCTTAAAGCCAGTTCAGCCAAAAGAATGGCAGCTGCCCATTTAAGGTCCTGCTAACTGCTGTGACCTGCTTTGCAGGAACCATCAGGAAAGAGCACCCCTCTGCATCCAGTTTTACATCCAACAGATTCATGCCAAAGCACCTCTGAGACCTGGAGGGAATCGTGTGAAGACTGCTCCAGTATTGCAAACCAGAGACCTTCTCTAGACTAGAAAGGTGGACTATAAGGAGCTACTTCCAAGCATCCACAAGGTTATGTCTTTCAACCTTTTTTTTTTAAAGTTCTTTCATTCTTTCAGCCATAGTCAGTAGACCTGACTTTTCTCTTTTTAAAGTTCCTATGTATAGCAAGGTGTTTCACATTCTAATAAAATAGCTCTAGAAAGGAAAACAAAGGGTGATGGGTTTCTTTTCCAGAAAGGGTGGGTGATTTCATTTCCTTGCTCTGGCTGACATGGGTCCCTCGCGGTTCGCCTTCCCACACAGCACCTCTGCCAATCTGCTTTTTGAATTGGGCTCAGGTGATATGCTGCCTAAACAAAGCTGTCTGCAGGTAAATTGGATATGGAAGTCTGGGAAAGATAGCTGAGGGCCTGACTGTCTTCTCCCACTTCTGATTATGCTGATTAGAGAGTAACACCACCAGAATGATTATGCAAAAGTACGGTGTAGAATGTCTTGTAGTCCTTTTGTAGTCACTTTCACTGCGGGATGTATTTTGATGAAGCAGATGAATTTTTGCACTTCTGTGGTACCTTACTTCCGTTTCTTCTTTTGTTGTAGCTCTTAGTCGTAAATTGAAATTATACAACGACATCCAGGATGTTTTTTCTTGTCTTTTACTCTGTGTGCGTGAATATGTGATCTGGCTCTTCAGACCTGAGAAAGCTACAAAAGCTACAAAATGACCTTTTCCAATTCCTTTAAAAGAAAAAAAAAAGAAGAAAGAAAAAAATCAAACATAAGTGAAAGACATAATTCACACCACAGTAAAAGGAGAGAAAACCATGCCAGTAGTGATATTTTTCAAGCTTAAAATTTCCAGCTTTTTGAAATGGTAAAACTTCGGTTAGATCAAGAACTGTAAATGATTCTCAGTGGGCTGGTGTGATTTCAAGAGTAAGAAGGCTGAAATAGACTATGTCAGTTATGCCAAATAGTAGGGAGAGAAGTTTTCATGGTTGCTTTTCTTTTTTGGATCTCGGACAAATTTTTGCAACTTTACAACTGAATACAGGTTGAAAATACAGAATGATCTTTATTTTTTAAGACTGCCTTGGCAAGTGGTGCAAACTTGGATTGTTTCTTTATCAATCTGTGCATGAGAACATCTGGAATGCGGAGACAGTTCTCTCAGGGGAGAGACATCTGAAGGTCCTTCCTTCAAGCATTTGAGATTGTTGATTTTGAGGATCTAGTGAATTTTCACAGTGATATTTTGGCCAGTGAATACACAGTAAAATGTTGCTGTTACCCAAAATGAGCATAGCAGCCACAGTACCTAAAATGTAATATTACAGCTTTTTATTAAGTTGTATTGTTCACTTTTGATCTAGTCTCCAGACATGCAGATCAAATAATTGTACCTGCAGAATCTCCTTTGTTCCTGTACATTAGTAAGGTCCTTAAAGTTCAGTGGCCTTTCTTCAAATATCAGGAGAACAAGAACACTTTTCTTTTCTTTTTTACTTATTAGGCATTTCCCAGAACCCACATGAGAGGCGCTTCTCAGATAAAAGCAAATAAATAAAGGGACTTCTCAGTCAGGTGGCCAAGTGAACTGATTGATCTTGAGTTGCCAGTCAGGCAGAAACTCCAGGGTTTCTTTTCTACTGCTGTGTTATTCCTTCACAGAGCACATAAGTTGTAGAAACTGAACCTCAACCACACAAATCAAAAGATTGTGAGAACTGACTCATTTTGTATTTATACCTAAGCATTGTCTCCACTACCAGGATTTTGATAAGCCTTGAAAAGACAGAAAAATACTCCTGGAGCTTAGCTGGATGAAGTAAATGTGTGAAGCTATTCTGTTTTTATCTCAGAGGAAGTGAATTCTTTCTTCCATTATTGATTAGTCCATTTTAAGTGAACATTTCCAAGACTGTTGTATCAGCTAGTGTGCTGTATGCAGGTGGAGCAAAGGGTTCCAAACAAAGCCTATGCTGAATCCTGATCAACTATTGCAAAGCTGGGTCTGCAAATAAAAGTCACAATGTTAAGGCAGACCAGCAGCCTCTTTATTTAGTATCTGGTTTCTACAAGTGGTCAGTACTGGATATTTCAGAAAACATGCTTGTGGCTTCAATTCCTCTTTTTTTTTTAGGTAGAGCTGTTATTGTGAGCAGGCAAGCTAACTGTACAGACGTGGTGAGATCTGTGAATAGTCCTTGACACAGCAGACTATTCTTAAGCATCCATATAAAATCTGGGAGTGGGGAAATTGGTAAACACATTAGAAATGAGGGTAAATAGTTGGACTTTGCAAAAGTTTTATAGTGACACTGAATAATAAGTAGACAGTAAGTGATGTCTGGTACCTAAAACCAGCAGAGCTACCAATTTCTGACAATGCCATGTGCTACTGAGAAATAGGTCTAGGGATGCTTTTGTGTTGCTTGAAGATGCTGCAAATAGTGAAGCATTTTAAAAGCTGAACAGAACACAGAATATATCTCTGTAGCAGAAACATATATCAAGGTATAAAGTATAAATCATATCAAGGTATAAAGTAATCAGATCCTTTCAATGTCGGTAATTGTCTCCCATAAAAACTAAGATTTTGAAAAAAATTATAATGAAGAAGACAAAAATGAAGATGTGATTATTAAAAACATGATAGGTATATAGTCATATTTTTGTTGAACAATTACTACCTAATTATTAACACCTTCAGAAGGCACTCACTTTCATCTCCATCTACTTTTTACTTGTACTGCATTTTGTTTCTTTAAAAAATAATAAAGCAAGAATGAAAAAATAATAATAAAATTGTTTAAAAATATAGATATTTTTATATATTTATTATATGAAATATATATTAG
>NW_009726778.1:0-14685 GCF_000703405.1 Apaloderma vittatum
TATTTAATATATTTAATAAAGCCAGCAAATGGTATATCCTACTTTCCCTTACTGGAAACCCTACAGTTCCCTCACATTTCTTTGTAAATTTTAGTAAGAGATTAAGCCAAAGGTGCTTAAAGTAACGAATAGAAGGAAAAATCACTTAAGTCTGAGATCAGGCAATGGACAAGAAAAGCATTCCAAAACAAATATATAATTTTGTACACTCACTTGGGCTTGTTGTCAAATACCACTGCAGTGCGTGCTACACAAACTTTTGCCAGATCACCATACTGACACAGACCCATAGAAGCGAGCTTGTGCAGTACGTTTCAACACAAGATCGGATCTACGGGTTTATGCCAATTGGCATCGTTGAATAGCATTTTCCTTTTAAAGTGAGACGGAGAAGACTTTACACAAACAAACATACAAAGCAATGTAAAATGACTATTTAATAACAAAGATATTAGCACCTATTGCAAAGAAGGCTACTTCAAACTTAACTGTGTAAAGGGTGAATGCACAAACTAGTTTGCTTTTTGAAAAAGGAAGAAAAAAAACAACTAATCATTTTAAATTTTTTTTTGCAGATTGACAGCACAACATTGTTTTGTCTTAAGCAGGAATTAACGTCCTTTTGCACACACTTTGCCTGACCGATGAACTCTCAACTCCCAACAACTTGCATCTAAATATAGCATGCACACAGCAGGCAAGACTGGAATTCATAATTGGACGTGACATAGAAGTGAACAATACAGGTTTGTCCTTTGTGTCTGAGCTCATATCATGTACTACAACCTGAAACCAAAATCATCACACCAAATCTGAAAAGCAGTGAGGCACACTGGAGCACAACTCTCCGTATAACGTTATAAAGACTGCTTAGCTATTTCTTCATATTACAGGGCATCTAAGTACTACTTGACAAATAGCTTGTTGATTAAACAATGCCTGTTAATAAAAGCAAAGAAGTTAATCTGTAAATTTTACTCACTAATCTTCCAATCAATGCTATTCCCTAATAATAAGAATGCAACCTTGCAAAACCTCAGGGTTAACTCCCACAACAAACCAGCAAGCAGTACGACACAAATCATCACATCCCAAAGGCAGGGTGTCCTATGCAACAGACTGAAAACAGGTCCTTTGAGCCACTAGCCAGTAATTCAGAAAGGTGAGACACAGATACAGTTTTATAACTTACATATTCTAAAAGAAAGCATGGATAAATACTGCATCTTTAAGCATAGTATCTGACATGACAGAATAACTTGTAAGAATATAGCCGCAAAAGCATAAGAAGCAGGTGTCATTTTAAAACCAGGTGCTATAGAAAGTTTTTTCATTCTATATCCGAACAAGATTTTAATTCCTGCCTTCCACTAGTTCCCACTGAAGGCCTAATTCTGCCATCACTACTTGGGCAAAACTCCTTTCAAGAGAATGAGTGCTGTCAATAAGAAAGTTTTTGAATCAGGGCAGCGCCTAATTTTTCTTGCAGACTGCAACATGCCTTTCTACTTCAGTCATGACAGCTAAGCATTAGTAAATGACTTTTTTTCTCTTTTTTAATTCAGTGTATTAAATCTTGCATGTTGAAGTGTACTTTTGATCATTTTAAAATAAACTTATTTCCTAGAACAGTCTGCTTTAAACTTGCTTCCACTTTACATACAATACTTCAGCATTCGGAAGGAATGATATTTTTATAATTGTTTTATGCTGACACTGAGATAGATTATGTAAGTCAAGCACTCAGACCAGAATAATTTTCCTAATATCAGCAATAAGTATGGAGACTGCATATATAATTTACTGGACAATTTTAATAAGTGCTGTAGAATTGCTTGTCCAATTTTCTTTCATTTATTTTTTGTGAAGAGATATTCTACATTTCGGAAATAATTGGTCACCGCACTACAGTTATATGCTAGCAAATAAATATATGTACTATAATTATACTAGTAATATAAATATACTAGTAAATATATATATTAGGCATAAAAAAAAGAAGAAATTATTCATCTTTCATTTAATTCTAAAACTTCATGGAAGCATATAGTACAAAGGCTGCACAAACTGCAATATTTCCAACGAAGTAGTCAGAACAAAAGTTTAATACATATCTGTGAAATCGTGTTTTAAGATCTCTTAAGAAAACAAATTCTTTTAAAACTAATTTGCTTCATGTTCTTTCCATAAACTTTTTTTACAAAAATGTATTTAAGAAAACTGTATTACCTTCGTTGAATTCTGGTATAATTAACTTCTTCACTTTCCTTTTTCCTGTTTTTTTTTTGCTTTGCATTTTTCATTTACTAAAACAAAAAAAAATGAGAGAAAGGTTTGGAAATATGTTTTATGTAAAGTGTTTTCAGAACAACAGGAAATATACGTAAAAAATTAGCAAGCTGCTTTTAAGATCTAAAACTGACACACTGCTGATGGCCCTTTCAGGGCCATGGGAAGACACGCTGTGAACACGCACACTTTGGCAAAGAGGCTATTTCATTTAGTATTTCTTAGCCTTTTTCACCCACAAATATTTTATTTTTGTTAGGAATTCCAGAAAGGAAGGAGCATGCTTAAAACCAAATAGTTTTTATCAAAGAGTGCATCGATGAAGTAATTTGGTACGGAACTTCATAAAAAATACTGGGATAAACTAAACGGCTTAAATCAAGAAATGCCTGGAAAACTTTGCAGGGGGAGAAAAAAAAAACAAACACAGCAAAAGAAAAATATATGATTGCTATGACTGGATATCAAAATTTTTAAAAGTTTTTTTAAGCTAATGTAAGCCTTGGTTTCTCAACATACTTGGGTACTAAAGACCTATGTAACTATTCTAACAAAACTATTGGGGAGGGCAGTATCACCTCAAATGTATGAAACACTTTCTGGTACAAAATGAGTGAACAGAGGTATATGTGTCATATACATAAGGTCTCCAATCAGCAATTTCCCAGAATTCATTGCAGAATAACAAAAATATAAGGTAGCAAAATAAGCACATAATCTTAGATGTTACTGTCTAATTGGTAATTCATAAAAAGCAAAGCACATGTTAAAACAATTCTATTTTGTCAAGTCATAATATATTTATAAGCCTTTTTGTTAGGCAAACACCTACCACAAACATTTTGAAAAGGAAAACGGTTTCTGATAAAAAAGACACTGTAAATTTCAAAGTAATTTCCAGCTGAGGATATCTGTATTTTTAACATAAATTAAAAAGACTAGGAAAAAAATATATATATAAAAAATCCAAAATACATAAATCACCGGTTTGGCTGAGCTTTTTAAAATCTGTCAGTCAGAATGAATTTTGTTACACACTCTTCTAATTGCCTAGTAATACGCTACAACAGACAGACAAATGCTTTAAGAAAAAAGCTATACTAAAGCGTCAGATGTTCAAAACTCACTTTAACTCAGCATGAACTTATCACAAACATTCTGAATGGATATCTTAAATGCTGTTTTCGGCTATTCCTGGACAAGTGCTGCTTTACCAAACATCTTAAAATAGTTACTGTTACTAGCTGCAAACCAGGCTTACTTCATGAAAGTCCCAACAATGTGCTTTTTATTCCAGTGCTTATTGCACAGATTTCTTTGTAATGAATTTAGATACAAATCGTAAGAAATTCAATAATAAAACTTTAATATACCGGCTACAAGAGCGATCCTTTCCTACAGTTTAACACTTTTTTTTTTTTTTACTCTTCCCCTCTTTAGAAACTGAAAGCATGAGTCACACTATAAAAAAAGAATTTACTGTCCTTAGCAACCAGATCTAAATTCCCACAACTTTCTCAGAGATAACCAAAGCTTAGACTGAATAAATGTAACATTAAGGTCTTTGCATAACTCCAGTGTTTAGCTAAGACAAAATGTGCCTAACCACTTATTTCTATAGAACCTCGATTTTTTTTGTTTACTTTCTATTTTTAGCAGTATTAGGTCAAACGCAACCCCCAAAAGTTAGTTTTAAAACGTGTGAACAGCTGACTATGTTAAAATTAATACACAAGGACTCATTTCAAAACAACATGTTTAAAATGGCTTAAAAAAAAAAAAAAGAAAAAAAGGAAAAGAAGCTATACCTGATATGAAAGGTACGTTTTCACCCAGTGCCAAATACTGCTATGTAAGCAATAGTGAAAAAACCAACCAAGCAAACAAAAAATCAATTCCGTCTTTTTTTTTTGTTTGTTTGTTTTACTAAAAGAATCATTCTCCTGGGCTCATTTTGTTACACTGTTTTAAGAAGCTCTAACACATCCTGATGTCTCTGTAGTGAAACGTGCCAGATTATTTTTTTTTTTGGAAGCAGGAGAGTCACTTTTTTTTTTCTCCACTCTTGTATGTAGGACAAACTCAGATTTGTTTCTTCTTCTTAGGGCTCCTGTTCTTTCTCGGAAGAAGACCAGGATGCCTGTCTTCTCTCTTGCTCGCTCGCTCTTCTCGGAATTCCAGGCACAAAGCACTGCGCAAAAGCTGCACCAATCCTTGTCGCAACTGCCTGCACAGGACTAGAGGTGGGGAGAGACCAGAAAATTCACCTCGCCCCTGCGCTGGTTTCATAAATGGGAATTGCACAAATCTGCCGGAGCAAAGAGGTGAAAAGGCAGGGTGCCAGTTTGCTACACTATGCTGCAATGAGCTCATGTTCAATGCTGTCACCCTGTTTGCCCAGTTCAAACGCCTGTTCGTTAAACAGGAGGAAGGAAAAAAAAAGAAAAAAAACAACCAGAAAAATAAAAAACAACTTTTATCCTTCAAACACTCAGGAGGGCTGTTCTAAACTAGAGATCAGCAATAAAAAAATAAGACATGTAGTTTTAAAATGCAGTTATGAAGTATAAATATTCTAATTATATTTTCTTTCTTTCTTTTTTCTATTTGGAGATAAGAAGCAGAATTTATCAGGCGTGAAAGGGACAGCCTCCTGGTGGTGTGCCAAAAAAGCCAGAATAAAGGCAAAGTTGTGCTTCAAAGCTCAATCGCTTGCTGAGTCTGGCTAAAGTCAAGTATTAAGATCCACCATTTTCTGAGCCATGTAAGAAAAGAGGAAAAAAGTCAGACCGGGCGCCGCTTTCCAAGTCTCCGTTGGCACCATCGCAAAATCTCAGCCGTAAGGTCACATGATGCTCTGCCAAATGTGGAGTGCATTCCCATAAACCATTCTGCTGATACTGCGAAGGCAGCTATTGTCTAGTTTATACCCAAAGTTCAGCCCACTCTTCATTGAATTAGCTGAAAAACGCATCACCTTTGGGGGTTGGGAGCCATGGAAACGTCTACCTGGCAGGCTGCCCACTTTTTCTGCCCATCAACCAGAGATGGAATTGTGCTGCCTAATGTAATGATGACTAGGAATGTGAAGAGTCGTCCAAAATGAATCTGATTCTTGCAAACCCTGCTTCATTTGCACAGCAAACTCTGGCTTCTTGTTGTTAAAAAAGGGAAAGGGGGAGTTAAAAAAAAAAAAGCCCAAAAAAAGAGAAAAGCCTTTCTTCTAAATGTAGTAATTAAAGGTCTAGTAAACATGCCTGGTCTGCGACCTTCCTTTATAACACGCTGAAATGGTTCCCAAAATAAAAGTATTTGATACAACGCAAGTTTTCTGGTTTTAAGCAGCACTTGCTTTTCCCTGAGTTAATGTCACAGCCCCTGGACATTTTCGCTCCCTAAGAAGAAAATCAAACCAAACAAACAAAAAACCCACCACGATAAAAAAACAACACAGATCTCTCATCTCTTCTTTTTACCTGTCTTTATTACCTTCTGATTTTATCTGGCACAAATTACACATGTATGTGGCAATAGCTACGATTAACTGGGTGTATGCACTATTTCTGCAATCTCCCTCAAAGCAGTCTCCCGAGAAAGCTGGTTGTTGTTTCCAGCAGCACAAACCCCTTCATGTGAGCCCTCTGATCTGCACACTAGTGAGTAGGACAGCTGATCTGCAAGTCTGCAAACCAGCATGTTTGAGACTAGTCAGCACCCTTCCGTTTCTTCAAAATGCGTTTAAACTGGATTTCATGCAAGAAGAAATGCAATCAGGCAGAATTTATAAAAGATGCGAGTTACTAAATAGACTAAGCAAAAGACATGACTCTTCTGCAACAGACCTGAAATTTCAATTTTGCCCATCTCTTGTTCTAAAGTAAAATGTCACATAAAATGTCACTTCCAAATGAAAATACCACGTCACCTACTGAGCAACAAACGCGCTTTCTCCCAGGACCTAAAAACCTTGTAGAGCCGAATTTATCTTGGATCTCAGCACTGTGAACAAAGGAACAAAAATCTACACTGTGAAGCTTATGAGCTACTGCAAAAAGGAGGTTAAAAATCTGGTAATTTCTCTGATCCTCCCATTAATGGGAACAGAGCCATAGGAGGAGCCTCGCTACCTATTAGCATCCGTACAAATGCTTGCACCAAGAGGAGGTTGCATGAGGGAGAGTTCACAGCTAAAAGCTGGTAAGGAAGAGCAAACAAAGTGAGAGACAACAGGCTAGAAACCGCAGCGGGAGGACAGGAAAAACCATTCCCAGGGACACTGTGCACAGTAACTCTCCAGGTCGGCTACTTTTATGTTTTGTTTTACAGTTCTTTCCAGTTTCACTTTATTTACCTGGAGGAAATTGGAGGTTCATTACCGAAGGAAGGAAGCACAAGAACGGGGGCTTTGAAGTGGAGGAAGAGGGTTACAGCAGCAGCGTGGCCCTCGCAGGGAGGTCCCGGGGCTGCCCACCAGCTGAAGAAGGGCTGTGGGGTCTGGCTGCACTCCCAGCTGGGACTGGAGGCATGGGGCAACTCCTGCCTTGCTCCTGCCACACCTTGGAGGCCTGCACTGGGGTTTTGGGGAAGTTAGGAGCAGCTGGGAGGAGGAGGGAGCTCGGGGCAGCCTCTCCAGGTAATGAAGGGCAACGCCAGCAGGGCCTAGAGGACCGGGAGAAGGAGTAGCCATCGTGGCCCCACAGCAGCCAGGGGCAGGGAGGAGGAGCTGGGTACAATGTCAGGGGATGGAAACGACCCTGCTGTGAGTGCCCAGCCAGCGCAGCTGGGATTGGCCTCGCTCTGGTCAACTGGTGGGAGACGTCTCACTGAAGAGAAACTTTGCTACAGCCCCAGTAGATCAGTGCAGTGCTTAGTTCCTCTCTTTTCCAGACTTACTTGAAGCTTTTCAAGGACCAGCAACCAGAGGGAAAGACCTCAAACACAGTGATGTGGTGCAAGCTCCCTCAAACAATCTCTCGGAGAGAAATGCCACGTGTGTGGTTTTGAATCCAGAGACCCTTTTCTTTTCTCTGTGAGCTAAAGGTCACTGCCTAGGTGCTACCGGTAAGTGGTAGCTTATCACTCCGGCTACTTGCCACAATAGTCCCATGGCTTGGATCACAGGGATTGCACTGACTTCCAGAGACCATGAGCAAACTCAGTGTGTCTTTGTGCTTCAGTCATAAAAATGACATGAGGGTGGATTCTCCCATAAAGACCCTTGAGATTACATAGTCTCTTTGTGATTATTTAAAACTAGAGCCAGTTCTACAGGCTTATAAAACTCAGAAAGCCAATTCAATTGTCTTTAATTAAACAATTACGTAGAAAGAGAAACTTGAGATTCCATTTTAATCATTTTAGTAGTTTTCTTATTGATTTGAGTGAACAAATCAAGGGATTTTTTTTGTTGTTTTTTTTCCCTAACAGGGCATGTGGGACTCAAGTTTGATTCATTCCACCTTATGTTTTATCATTGACCATAAAAATGTTTAGGCCACAATACATCAGTGTCTTCAAAGGAACCACTCACAAGGGTGCAAGCTACAAACCCAGGTGCATTTTTAACTACGGCAAAAAATAATGGTTTCATTAGGATTGAGTAGAAACCTCCAGGTAAACAACAATTAATTCATATCCTGTTCAAATTTACAACTATTATTGTCAGTAATGGTACGTGAAAAGAACAAGGGAATCTGACTTTCAGATCTCCGGAGGGTGTTTGCCACTAATTACAAATAATAGGCAGTATGGGCTGGGTAAATCTGAGCCTGAGCAGCAGCTTTTCAGGGACAACAGGCACAGAACTCCACACAGTCATTTTTTATTTGCCTGTGTGGAAAAAACACATCAACATGTGGCTAGCCCTCAACAACAAGTATTCACTTCACCAATATTCAGGAAGGATGCTAAAAAGCTGTTAAAAAAATAAATCACTTGCACATGTGCTCAGCAACAATTAGGAATGTAATGTAATGTGTAATTTGCCTATGAACTAGTACAAGGGGAACACAAAGGGAACCAAATAAACCTATCTGAGGGAGCATCTGGCCCTGTTCATCTGCAGCTGAAGGAGACAGGGAGGCTGTGCAGGATCGATCTCTCCCCGAGAGAAGATGGCATCTATCCTTCCCCCACCTGGGAGCAGGAAGGGAAAGGCAAAGAGGGTAGGAAACTCAAATTGGCTGAGGGTTTCTACTCACAGCTGAATGTGGTTTTTGTGTCTGTGTTCAGTTCCCACAGGATAACCGGCACCCCAACCTTCTACGTTTCACAGGCAGTTTGTAAACTGGAAAGGAAAAACCGGACCCTTCCCTGGGCAATGGCAACCCACACAAGACACCAGAGAAAACCTGAGAGAGAGTGGGAAAGACACGGCAACACTTTTAGGGTGAAATGAGAGGGAGAATGGGAATCTTGCACATGGTTGCACTTGATCACAAAAACAAATCTAGCAAATACACCACTATAGTTACTACAGGTTAAAAACTGTAGTTTTTAACTACAGTTAAGTGAAGAGGTTATGCAAATGGTGAATATATTACATGTCTGGATAACTTTAATGTACTGTATTCCATGGCATAACACCAATAAAATGGTCTTGCCCTGCAGACCACATTCTCAAAGGCCCTGGTAGACAGAGGTGACAAAAATTACTTCTAAAATGCATTCAAAAAGTTATCTGCTTGCTACTTATTTTCATCTTCAAATGGCACTGTGCTTTATCTTTTTATCTGCCTTAAAGTAAACAGCACCTAGCTAAGAGACTTAAGCAAGATGCTCTATGGTAAGAGTCAGGGTTGTCATTCAACATAAATTTAACTATAAATTTCCCCTTTATGAAATTTTCATGAATATTCTTGCTTTAAGTTCCTACTCCTCTGAATTTATCACCGTTATCTGCAACCTATTTAACTTTCGGTCACTTTGGCTATCTGAAATTCACAACCTTTCTACTTTGCTACCAGATAAAGAAAACCTTTAATAAGTATCAACAAAATGCACATACAATACTCTTGCTTACACAAGAAAATCCTTCTTCATGGGTGTTTTAAGAATATCAGCCATTTGCTTAAGAGTGCAGATGTTCATAAATAGCAAAGGATGCAAATATAATGAACTGAAACAGCTACTGAAAATTTACATGAGCTTTTTCCAACACCTATTCCATAGTACAAAGAAATCATCCACTGCAAACAGGAGTCACCCTTCTGTTATTCACAGAGAAGCGCAGCTGTGATAGAATAGGTAGCCCAAAGTAAGCCAAGCTCTATTGACATTCCTTGTTTCTTAAAAAAAAACGTAGTCTTTTGCAGGTGACTATTCAGGCACTAAAAGATACGACACTTTCTCTACAAATGAGAGAATATATCAGACAGGAAAAAATACTGTGGTGTTACAAAATACAAAAACAAACCTGACGATAGGAAGAGCTCTGCCACAGACATTTCCTTCAACATACTTGTTTCAGCCCCCGTTTATTTCACTACTATCACTCCACAAACATTAAATAAGTTCAGAGAAAGAGGTACAGCATTCAATCCCCTCCCATACAACAAGTCTTAGACATAGGACCTCATGTCTTCCTTAAACACAGGTTCTATGTCTAAGATACTGGTTACATTCTCTTTACTTAATTTGTCTCTTGCAGGTCTAAGTGCAAATATGAGTATTACT
Source organism: Apaloderma vittatum (assembly GCF_000703405.1). Classification (NCBI taxonomy): domain Eukaryota; kingdom Metazoa; phylum Chordata; class Aves; order Trogoniformes; family Trogonidae; genus Apaloderma; species Apaloderma vittatum. The sequence continues at coordinate 9,964 of NW_009726778.1, forward strand.
ATCACCATTCATCAGATGAAAAAATGTGAAGTATCTGGTTTTTTCCCAAATGTAAAAGCTTTTAGCATGTCACTCTTCAAAATGCCTAAGTAGCATGGCAGGTAGATGGTTTTTTTTCCTATTCCAGATCCAAAGATACCAAAGATTAACTTGTTTTCATAAAAAAAATATCATTACTGCATATAGAATACCTGACACTGCTCATTGTGAAGTATACTGCACTGAATCATAAGCAGTGCTTTGAACTACATAATTTCCAAATACCACCTACACAGTTTGCACCAATTTGACCGACATCTTTGAAAACTAAAATCTGAAAATACTTTGATCTAGTTTCTGGTCACTAGAGTAGGAGACCAGTAAGCACAGAGAATTAGCTAGCAAAGAGAGTAAACAACAAATAAACAAAGAGAGGTAGAGACATGCACACACCTGCAGGGCTGTGATCATATTGCCATCATGGAGACATGGGGAGATGGTTCCTAGGGCCAGAGACTTTGAGTGGAAGGACACAGGCTTTTTAGGAAGAACAAGCTGAGGAGAAGAGGAAGGGGTGTTGTCCTCTACATTAATGACCAGCTGGAGTGCAAGGAGCTGAGAGCAGGATGAGGATCTGAGGGCTTATGGTATAAGGATTAAAGGGAGGGCAAGGACATAATAGGGATCTGTTACAGGCCACCTGACCAGGAACATGGAGTGGATGAGACCCTCTGTAGACAGATAGGAGCAACCTCACATTCACAGGACCTGGTCCTCATAGGGGCCTTCAAGCACTCTGATATCAAGGGACAACACAGCAGGGCGTAAGCAGTCCAGGAGGTTCCTGGAATGCATTGATGATGACTTCCTTCTCCGAGGGATAGAGGAGCCAAGAAGGAAAGGTGGTACGCTGGACCTTGTTCTCACCAAAAAGGAGAGGCTGGTGAGGAATGTAAAGCTCAAGGGCAGCCTTGGCTGCAGTGACCATGAAATGCTGAAGTTCAAGATCCTTAGGGCAGCAAGGAGGGTACACAGCAGGCTCACCACCCTGCACTTCAGGAGAGCACTTTCATCTGTTAAAGCATCTGCTTGTAGAGTACCAGGGGATACAGCCCTGGAGGGAAGAGGGGTACAAGAAACCTGGTTAATATTCAAGAATCACCTCCTCCAAACTCAGGAAGATTTTTCATTCTGAAGCTCGAGAGGAGACTGCTGTTGTGAAAATATTCCCTACATACGGGAATGCAACCGAACTAAGCATTGCAGCAGGTTTGGAAGGGGAGCACTGGGATGGGAGATACACTGCAGTGGGTCTAGGTACTAAGCATGCTGCTAAATTAGGAATTAATAAAACAGTTTCTGGCTTCAATTCTGGCTATATTTGTCCTTGTCTTGAAGAGGTGTTAGGATCACAAATAGAAGCCATGTAGGGAATCACAGAATGGTTTGCGTTGGAAGGGACCTAAAAGATCATCTAGTTCCAATCCCACTACCATGGGCAGGGCCACCTCCCACTAGACCAGGCTGCTCAAAGTAAGTCCCATCCAACCTGACCTTGAACACTTCCAAAGAGGGAGCATCCACAGCTTCTCTGGACAACCTGTTCCAGTGTCTCACCACCCTCATTTTAAAGAATTTCTTCCTTATGTCTGATCTAAATCTACCCTCTTTTTGTTGAAACCATTATTCCTTGTCCTATCACTACACTCTCTGATAAAGATTCCCTCTCCTTCTTTCCTATAGGCCTCCTTCAAGTACTGGAAGGCCACAATAAGGTCTCCTCAGAGCTTTTTCTTCTCCAGACTGAAAAGTCCCAACTCTCTAAGCATGTTCTTGTAGGAAGGGTGCTCCAGCTCTCTTTGATCATCTTCATGGTCCTCCTCTGGACCCACTGGAGCAGGTCTATGAGTTTCTTATGCCAGGGGCCTCAGAGCTGAACGCAGTACTGCAGGTGGAATTTCACAAGAGAAGAGTAGAGGGGTAGAATCATTTCCCTTGACATGCTGGCCACGCTTCTTTTGATGCAGCCCAGGATGTGATTTGCTTTCTGCACTGTGAGGGCACATTGCTGGCTCATATTCAGGTTTTCATCCATCAACACCCTCAAGTCCTTTACTGCAGGGCTGCTCTCAATCCACTCATCCTCCGTGTTTGTGCTTGGGATTGCCCCGACCCAGGTGCAGGACCTTGCACTTGGCCTTGTTGAATTTCATGAGGTTTGCACAAGCTCACCTCTTCAGTCTGTCCAGGTCCCTCTGGATGGCATCCCTTCCCTCCAGTGTGTCAACTGCACTACACAGCTTGGTGTCATTGGCAGGCTTGCTGAGAGTGCACTGGATCCCACTGTCCCTCTCACTGACAACAACGTTAAACAGCACTGGTCCAAATATCAACCGCTGACAAACACCACTCATCATTGGTCTCCAATTGAACATCAAACCATCCACTGCAACTCTTAAGTGCAACCATCCACTGCAACTCTAAGTGCAACCATCCACTGAGTGGTCCATCTTTCATATCCATGTCTATCCTCTTTAGAGACAAGTATGTTGTGCAAGACATAACTCAACAGAAAGCATAGTAGGGAAATTTCCCTACGGTCCAGCAGATTGTGTAGCAAGTGTCCTCCAGGGCCACTTGTTTTTCCGAGGACTCATTCTTGGCCTGAATATAAACCAGGAATAAAAAGTATGCCGCAAGAGCATTCTTCATGCCATTTCTCCATCAGTTTATCACCAGTGATAATCAAGGGGTTTTTATGTTTTTACTGCATACCTTTCCCATATGACTCTGTATGTATCCTAGCTGCTCAGATCTTTAAAATATATGCAATTTAAGAGAAGCATTTTGCTTAGCTGCCTTGAGCCAAAAGTAGCCTTCAGTAGAACACATGTCACCTATTCCCTGGCTACTATAACTGACCATAGTCTCACACCTCAGTATGGCACAGTTCACTGCTTCTGGGTGAAGATAGAAAATACGTGGTTTTGAAACATTCTTGATTATTTCAGGAAGTAAGTTACAGACATTTTTGGGTCCTTATATTCTTACAAATATGGATTGTACTTTCAAAACATCAGAGTGTTTCGCAGGCAGGTATATATGTACGCATATCCATACACACCTCACACATTTTGGTAATTTCACTACAAAAAATATGGGGCCTATGCATGCATTTTGCTGGGTTACACTCTTAGCAGGTTGATAGCCAAAAAAAACCTGGACATGTTATAACTCTTAAGCTGAAAATAAAGAACGTGTGCATAATAGCCCAATGTAAGGTGGTTTTTTGATTCAACAGACCAAAGGATCAATTAGTTTTGAAGGAAAAAAATATTAAAACTGGATAGAAAGCATTATTCTATAGCCCACTTTTCAATTTCCCTGCTGTGCTACAAACAGCACAAACCCTCAAATCTAGATTTTAAAGTACTTTTATACTGGAGCAATTAACACTCTGAACATTAAAATGTTTTAAATATTCATTCTAGATTTTGACTTCTTCAATATTTTTAGTACAAATGGCTACTTGTTCAATTATTTTAGTTTGAAATTGTGTAATTTTCTGAGTATAACCTACACTTCAAAATAATCAACGTCCTTAGATAACCTGAACAACATAGAGGTGGAGACAGAGGAGATCAAAGGCATAGAGTCTTCTCGGAAGATTGAGCAGGCTATGAGTGATCAAAGGCAGGGGAGAGAGGACTCTGGATCTTGACTCCTGCTTCCACTATACATGTATAATTTACAGGCTATTGAATGGGTGTGTCTGTGTGTGTGTGAACTAATTATACATTAAATAGAAGTTACAGGCCTGAAAAGTTATTTAAAAACCAAAAATGAACTCCAGCCATTGAAAATGTCTAGGCAGGATCTTTCACAATGCACTTTTCCAATATTTTTTGCAAAAAGAAGTCGGACTAATGCAAGTGGCCTTCTCGTCTTTTCAATGAATTGGCATTTTCTGACAAAATTAAACAAATTACAAGGCACACTGTAGATGGTTGGGGTCATAAAAGAAGAGATACTGTGTTGTTGGAAGCAATAACTCCCAGGAATAATGCAAAACCTCACGTTTTCAGTAAAGCACCACAAATTAGCTTAGCTTACCTTTCAGAAGATTTAGAGACAAAAAATTTTATCAATCAAAATCTTTATCAAATTGCAGTTCTGTGTGACCTATGTGAAATTCACATTTTGCAGCCACATTTCTTTAGATTTTGTCCTACACATTCTGGTAATGATCCTGTGTACAACCAGACTTCCTTCGATGAGACTTTTCACAGCTTAACAGTACAGGGCACTTAGCTCAGCGCTGGGGTGAGTTTTCATGCAGTCAGCTCAGTATCTTAGCTACCAGATCCTTGGTTACTTGGTCATTATTCAGAATTAAGTTTTGTACTGGAGAAAGCATTTGCAATTTTTTTTTTCTAAAAAGAAAGAATTACTGCCCCAAAGTCTTGATTTGGCAAATCAACTAAGAATGTTTCCTCAGAAAACCCTGAATAGCTACATAGAAAAAAAATACCAAATATTATGTGTATATATTCAATACATGAATTCAGCAATGCAGAGATTTAGTAATGATATGTGAATTCATGATTTGTGACTTCACAGTTCATTCAATTTTATGATATTACATATATCTATGGCCCCAGTGAACATACAACATATATGTTATAAGTTATATGTTATACATTATATGTTACATATATTTTATATATATATGTGTGTGTGTAT
>NW_009726779.1:0-11770 GCF_000703405.1 Apaloderma vittatum
CCCTGTCCTGAGGCCGCCGGTGAGGCTGTTCCAGCGCGGCCCCGAGAAGGGGAGAAGGAGGGGTCGGTCCTTCGGCCTTGGTGGTGCCTGATCTACACGTGGATGTGATTCTGGGTTGAAATTAGATCTCGGACCTCCGAGCGCTCTGGTGTCCTGTCCAAATTAAATCATTAAAGCGATGCTCTGTACCTAGGGAGCACGAGAGAAGCGGCCTCTGGGTCTTCACACCTTTTGGTAAGAGCTCATAAAGCCAGAATATCCCCTGGGAAGTGGTTTCATGGTGCCGAGCTGCTTAGTGCTCAGGGACATTAAAGATGAAGAATTCCAGCAGTCCCAGTGTTGTTAAACGTGGTTTATTCTGGTTGTTGCCTGCATTCTTTTGTACCAAGCCCGTTGTCTGTGTGCACCAGCTGGGTTTGGTGGGTACCCAGGGTAGGTGACGGAGCCACCAGCCCCAAGGGTTTGGGGTTGACGGAGCGCTAGTCTCGGAAGAAAATCATCCTGTGCAAACACAAGTCCAGGAGAGCTGGGATGTTGGCTTAGTGACACTGCTGCGTGTTGCCAGCGTAAATATTTTCATTTAATTCTTCTTCTGTTTCAACAATAAAAGGGCAGAAACCAATTTATACTCAAAATACAAAATTTCACTTAGAAGCCCAGAACTGGCTGAAGCAATGCGCTCTGTTTTGGGTTCGGTTGCTCACGTGCCAAAAGGTCCCCTTGTTTGTTGGGATGGTTCCCACTGCACTCCTGTTGCACGAAGTGGGGGCACGGCAGCAGACCCCAGAAGGCCCCGCTCGGTGCTTTTCATGACCCTGTTCTGGGCGAGGGAAGCCAGCTGGAAATCCCATGGCTCTTCCTACAGCACCTGCCGCTCTGGGAAAAGGCGTTCTCTGTCATACAGCTGCCGTATTTTTATGCAGAGTAAGATTACATCTCGTATCCATACAAAATTAATAAATTAAAAACAAGCAGGGGGGGCAGATTTGCCACATCTCATTGGGTTATGTGGAGATTTCGTGTGTAGCCATTTTGTTTCGTTTTTAATGAAAGGCACAATAATTACTGTATCCCTTTTCCAAAAAGGAAACGATACCAATCTTTCATTTACCATTCTTACCGTGATATCTTTCTGATGGTCTCAGACAATACAAGAGGACATTTCACTGCTCCATGTACATACTTTAACTACAGATAGAGCTGGTACAAGGAAATGGTTCTGATCAACTAGAAAACCATATTTGGTTAGTCCCCCACAAAGTTAAGATTTCTGATGAGATCTTTCCTTTGCCAGTTGAGTGCTGAATGTGCTGCTGCTGGTGCAGAGGTAAAAATGAGATTTGAAAGATGCTATGAAAAAGAAAAACCAAAATACTAATAAAAAGCATTGACAATCATGATCAGAGGAAGAAAGAAAAAGTCTAATTCCTAGGGAATATTATTTATTTCGATTTCCCACCCCCTTGCACAACAGCCAGCCACCTGACAATTGCCTGCTTTTGGCATTAGTCAGCTCTTGTATTAGCTTTTTTTTGGTTGATAATTTTCTCTCATTTGTGCCTGTGTCTATAAATCTGCTTATTTATATGAAAAAATGTGTTACCAGTAAACATTGTTAAATCTCTGAAGAGCTACATTGCATTAGCCTTCTAATATTTATGTGTCCACACATAACTAATCAGCTTCAGAGGAAAGTAAACAGCAGAGGTCTGTTTCACCTCTTTCTGAAGGTCAAGGGAGAAATTAAAAAGCAGCCAAGGTCACAGGAAGCACATTTTCAAACTGGATTGCGCCACAGTTTATCCCATCTCTTTATATACCCGTTTATTTTGTGAGCATCAGAACTGGTGGCACATATATGCAAGAGGCTTGTCTGTGATCACATTAATTGCAATACTGCCTGCTGAGCATACATAGAGCTCATTTTCTTTCACCCTGAATTTGCATAACTTTTGAAATGATTACTATTATAAGCATCCACATTAAAAGAACAATAAAAAAGAAATTAGGAAATGCACTTGCAGCCTTAATTTGATCCCCTTTATAATAATGTTTTTAAGTCATGCAGCATGACCAATGCAGTTTCTTTCTGCTGGCTTCATGGCATATTCGGCACCCAGCATGGAGTTAGATAAGGCTTGTGTAACAGATGAAACTGGTCTACACAGTATTCCTATCAAAATATGTATATATATTTCAGCACCGTATTTTCTCCCAATAATTTCTTAGTGTCTGAAAGCTATTCCCACATTTATCACGTTCCCAAATGCTGAGGTCTCTTCCCTTTGCTCTGCAGGTCCCACCCAGTGCCGGGTGCCTTCGATGCACCCTTAGTGAAACTATGCTGGAGCTTCAGTGCCCGTCCTACTAGCAGGAGCAGCAAAGTTGCAAGCAAAAAAGCAGAACAGTCCGTGTCGTCTAACACTGGGGAAAAATAATCAGATTAAACCTCCAGACTGGCTCCTTAAAAAGTAAAATAAATCCTTTTATAACAAGTAATAATTTACTTCCCATAAACCTATCAGCACCAGCCAGAGCTCAGGCACTATGTAAACATTCGTACACCTTGGATTAATTACACTTGCCTTCGGATTCACTGCAAGAACTTCAGACCAAGGATAATGCAGGAGAACACTAAATACTCTGATGCTGGCATTAGAAAAAACACGATCTCGTTTAAGGGAAGTTAGATTCATCATCACGAGTACAGCTTTTGCGCATCGTGGCAGGTGACACGCTGGCGAGCCTGCTCAAGTGGGGCAGGTCCCAAAGCTGTCCTCCCCACCAGCCGGGCTCGGGCTTCAGTAAACCAAGTCAAATCCTGCCCTTGCCCGGCTGAGTTGTGAGCTCGGTGGCACAGGGTGCTTTTGGTCCAAAAAAGCGTGGACTGATGAGGAGTGGAGATTCAGTGGAGGCTTTCTAGTGCGTCTCTTCGGCCAGTTTTGGAGTACTTTTCTGGAATACTTTTACCATATGCCTCCTGCTCCTGGCATTGCAGGGTTCGGTGAATGGTGGCTCTGCATGTCTTTTATCTGCTCCTTTGTGATTTTGCAAACCTTGATCTTGCCTTCCTTCAGCCTTCTCCAAATCAAGGCCTCCTGATCTTACCAGCCTCTCCTCCAGCGGCAGCTGCTTCAGCCCCAGGATCACATTAAATGCTCTTTTCGGTACCCGCTCGCCAGTACTGCGCCTTTCCTGAGCACCGTGTGCAGGTCTGGTCTGCACATCTCAAAATGTGGCCTCAGCACAGTTTTATACCACAGAAAAATGCTGTTGTCTGTTTTGTTCTCTAGTGTGTTTCCTTGAGGATTTTTGGCTGCCACATCATAATGAACTGAAGGTATCCAGTCTTCATTTTAGATATAAAAATATGAAAAAATTCCCACTTCTCTCAGTCTGTTTGTCCAGTGGCTGACCACCCTTTTTGTAAAAAACATACGCTGAGTTTTGTATCTTAAATTTGCCATGTTTAACATCCAGACTTTGGTTTTCTACCTACTGCCTGCTCCTGTTACTGTAAATGTGCATATGCATCTTATAATTTTCTGCATAACGTACACAAAACTTGTGAGTTTTCATTTCAGCAGGGGAAGTAATGCTAACAAAAGGCAGGGCGATCCTGGGCTTAGCGACCAGGATGCAGAGATCCTTCAACACGGTGCGCAAGGTAGAATGGCTTCTCCTACCTCGTTTGGTTTTCTTCTTAGGAATGTACTAAACCGCAGAAACCAAAGCTCTGGTACTGTAAGGAGCTCATTTGCTTGTAGCAGTCAGCAAGTTTCAGTATATATTCTTTTTGTTAGCTTTTTGAGTGAGTAGCTAGAGTACTGTGTGTTTCAGTGAATTATACAGGACCATCTATCACTAGTACAAAGGAGAGAAAAATCAGCCTTTTGAATAAATATGTATAATTACTTGTGTCAGCCTCTATCTTTAGTTCATCAAAAATATTTCAGGATAATTCCTGGGAAGATACTTTGCTGCTTTTGTCAGTAAGGAGAAACATCTCTATAAATGTCCAGATTTTCATTGGCATAATTTAGTTTATGAACACAGAGAACACTGATTCTATTGGTAACAACTGCAATTTTTCAGGTAGCAGAAAACATCAGTTTTAAAATAGCTGATTTTGTAAAACGTTTGTCCTAGCCATTTCCTAGCTGTAAAAAGAACTATCTCTGAATATCAGTTGTATCATACTTCTGATGTAAAATGGCACATGTATGAATCTAGATAAAAGTAATCTCTGCAACCTAAGACATGTGAGATGACTGTGTTGTTTATGCTGAGCAACACTATGTAGCAGATGTAAAGTTTCTGTTTTCCACATCAGAGAAGCCCTAAGCAGCAGCACTCCAGTGTGTAAGCAGGGAATATTCAAATCAGAACTTCGCTAATAATTTGATTCTCTTGATTACAAAGTGAAAACCATGCCCACTTTGGCTGTACTTCAGTTTCTGTCCCCAGCACTGAAAACATTAAACAAAGAACTGCTCTGGTGAGGTTAATGTGAATTCTGGGAAGAGAGAGCTGGTGGGAATAACCGTTTGTGCATGTCCCCTGGTAGCCAGTTGCTCACCAGACAGCCCCGACCTGCTGGAGTGGCAATGTTGGGGCTACAGGACACGGGCATTGCTACTAGATGAATTAGAAGGTTTTCAGATTATTTTGATTTATGAGAAGAGAGAAAATTAACCTGCCTGTGCACTATTCAAAGACTGATACAAATCCCAAGTATCAATTTCTATCTGTGTTTTCCAGCAGAACTTGTTCAAACAAAAAGTTGTTGAAGTTAAGGGGTGGGTCCCACAAAGAGCTCTGAAATTCATTTCTTCCTGAAGCCTTGGCTTGCAGATCTGGGATTGTCTTTTACTGTACCTACACATCATCCCTTCCCTTCTCACATTTCCACCTGACGCAGTCCAGGTTATCAGCATTTCCGTAACGCAGTCCCGACCTGCCACCACCCGTCCCCTGGAGCACCTGGGACACGTAGCCCTCTGTCACTGGCGCTGCAGCTCGTGCTTGCACATCTTCTGTTGCCACCTTTGTCCACTGAATGTTGCTGACCATTTCTCACACCGCGTTGGCACCTATCTTCGCTAGCTTCTTGTCAAATAACCATTGCATGTCAAATAACCATTACTCTTCCCAAAAGTTCACCTCTGAGGTTTATTCCATACCCGTAAATACCCCAAATCCATGTTCTACCCCTCGCCCCACCTCATTTATCTCCCCTGGGCAGGCACCCACAGCCTCCTTCCAGACGGAGCCTGTCCCTCTCCCTCCCCTTGCTGAGCCGGGAGCCGCAGCACCTTTGCTCCTTGGCCCCGTTTTATGGCAGGTGCAGGAAGCAAGCTGTGAGCACATCTCGCTCTTCCCAGAGTTTATGTCCCTGCCCTTCGGTGCCCACAGATCCACTCCATGTGCAGAAGTGCCGTACACGAGCCTGGGGCAATACTACGACGGATGCTGTGTGAGAGGTACGTCTTGCCAGTCCTTCCAGCTCAGCACAGTTTGTCAACTAATTCCCAGGACTAAAATTGCAGTATTAAATGTGAATTACCACAGTAATAAATGAGCCTTATCCACCAAATCCCCAACATTTTATATTGTTCTCTGAAAACCCTTTAATAAGCTCTATTGTAGCTGTTAGTGCTTGTTTTAATTAAACTCACAGCTCAGTATGCAGCTCACTTAAGCAGTTTGCAGTTTTCAGAGAAAATCAGCAAGCAGTTTGAACTGCGTTTTTCTGTCACTCTTCACATGCTGTGCTTTAGCATACGTCACAAAAATGTTGACAGAGGATTATATATCTCAGGAGACGATAATGGGGATGTGAAGATTCTTATTTCTGGGCTATTTTTTCCATCTTATTCTAGGTTCTTAAGTTTTATTAAAGTATTTAGTTTACGACTGCAGCTTGGATGTCTGCATTAAAGGAAACAGGTGGTCTCAGCATCCAGGAGAGAAGATTATAAGGCCATGTCACCATGGTTAGGGCCTTCATTGTCAATCTCAGCAGAAAACTAATTGGTTTGTAGGGCTGAAAAATGCTTCCTGCCTGCTACTCCAACCTAAATCATATCTATATCAGAAAGTAATTGGATGGGTGTTCTATGCACAGTACCTCTCCCGAGGTTTTTTGTGACTTTAATTCCCAAGGCTATCGGCCGGAAAGAGCTGTTTAAAAAGAGGAACAGAAGAGTTTGGGTTTAGAGAATGCAGCAGAACAGCCCTTTGTTGCAGCTGGTTTGAAGTGTCTCTCCATTGACATCTAGTGTCCGTACAGAAAGATCTTTAGATTCCTCACAGCCATGCTGACACTATTTATTTCTAAATTTTTTCCATGCATAGTCATCAAGACCTTTTATTGGTAATACCAGGTCAGCCAGAAAGTGAGACTGATGGTGAAAACACACTTAACACTGAAATATGCAGTGACATCCCTAGATGTCTGTGCTCTGAATGCCTCTGGCAACCCTTTCAATGCCTTGATGTTCACAAACACTATCCTTTTTTAAGTTATCTTGTGAACACCTGCAAAATACTCTAAATCTTCATTTCTTTCCTCAGAGCATACAGGCATACATATCCAACACATGACGTGATTTTATGACTACCTCAGTAGTCAGGCATTATTCTAATTTTCTTTAATTAAGCAGGAGTCCCTTTCAATGATGGAAACCGCTTTATTACACTCCATTATATCACTAAAATCTATTTAACAAAGAACTTTATATATTTTTACGTGTTATTTTCATATTGATTTATTTATATTTTAGAAATCGCAAGCTTTTATGGAAAGATTTGGAGTTTTGCTTTGCAAAATCTGGAATTATGGCAGTAAGCAATTAATCATGTCATTAGTGTACCCTTTACTTCATAGGCGACACCTTTGCAGTACTTCCTCCTGCTCCTGCAGTCAGCCTTACGTGCTTGCATTGGGAAATACACACAGGAACTGCACTAGAATAATGGTCCCGCCATTCTTGGCCCTAGACTGGAAAAGTCCTCCCCTGCTCAGAAAACTCCCTGTAGGTTCGTATTTTGAGCACTTCCATTGTTAGAATCTGTTTTCAAAGGCAATTATTTAAAATTAATCTGTCATGAAACCTTTAGCAGGATTTGTTGCCCTAATATTTCTGTAAGTGTTACAGCCTCAGAAGAAGCGTAGGATAGGTCCAAGGATGCCCACTGAGCACAGCTTCGATCCATGATGGCCTCTGTGGCTCCAAGGCACTCATGGACTCCATCGTTTCTTGGCAATGCTTTGTGATCCATCCCTTTGCAGCCATTCCTCAATATCTCGTAAGGTCTAGAAGAGCTCTGTCTTGCTTAGATGTAGTAGGGTCCTGTCCCCGCTAGCTTGTGGAAACTACTAATGTGCACATAACAGATCTTTGCCTTGAAACGATAGAAAACTTCTGTTGAAAAAGAGCTAGAACAGCCTTGCCCTTTTTCTGTGAAGGTCAGATGAGGGTGGTACAATATTCACCACAGTTTCTGGAAAAGTAGCTGTCATCAGTTTTTATAGATGGTCAATTATTTTTCCTTTCTTCTCTCACTTTTACTTAAAAATATTCGTTCCATTAGCCCAACTATCAGAGAGTCTGTGTTGAAAGAACCTGCTGAATCAATACATCCAGAATAGGAGTGAAAGCATCATTAAAATGTATCTTGCTCAGATTATTCATAATTTAACTATAGAGCAAAACATGTGATCATGAGCAATAAAGGAATGCGACATAAATAATTTCATTCAGAGCAGTGCATCAGTGCAGGCACTGGCAAAGCTGCTGCTGCAGCAGCCAGAGCCTCTAAGAGGAAACCACTTTAAAGCGTGAGGTGCAAACACAGGTTTGTATCTGTCCTTGCCACCATCCTTCAGCCACCCTGGTAGGATTCGAGCAACCCCAAATTCTCACTCCACGGTGTCAATGGAAAGAGGCAGCGGCTGGAGCTGAGAGCATCGCGTTGCCATGACAGCGCTCCCCCATCCCCGGGGGACCGGTTGCCTCGGCGACATCGCAGCTCAAATGTCTCAAAGCAGCTGCCCCCCAAAAGCAGGGCAGCCCTGTCCTTCAGACGAAGTGAATGCACAGAGGTGGGTGAGCTGGCGGGTGTAGGACCCGCCTGGGTCTGGATTAGGAGAGAGTGGCCGTGGTCTACGTGGCTCTTCGTGAATAGCGAGACAAGGTTACGGCTGAGAGGAGTTTGCCAGTTAGCGGGTTAAAATAAGAGGGCAGGAAAGACAATGTCAGCGGGAGGGGATTCGCTGAAGGGAGCAAGTGCTAAGGCCACCATTCTTGGTTTGCGTGATCAGGATCTGCAAACACATTGCAACATCAGAAATAGTTGTCTCTTAGTATATGACACATCTAAGAAGGGAGGGAACCTTGAACATTGATTTTAGGGTAGTCCAGCGCTTCATTATGCTATGTCACATACAGTACACACCGTCATGTAGGCAGAGGATTAAAGATCAATTTACACAGGCAAATGCCTGTGTTAATAGTGCAAGGCACAGCGCTTGCCACGCCCGTGGCTGCCGGCGGTCCGGCAACTAGATCCAGCCTGTGGGAAAATGCTGATGAGATTCCAAGAGCCCGTAGACTCTTTACTAGAACCGTGTTCACGGAGATCAGCCCCAAAGGTGTTCTGTCGGCTTCACGAGAGCCATATGTGTAGCTGCTGGTGAGATGAGGGGGTTCAAAGTTTGATGCACGGACACCGGTTAGCCACAGCACTTGAAGGGCAATTTGAGGAGCAGGAGGATGGTAAAGGACAGAAGAATTTGCACAAGACAACAGGAAATTTCCTTGTCATTTGTCCATTCTTGTTGCAGGATTTTTTTCTCTCTTTACACTGTTGGATTAAGAATTCTCTTTCCCGTTGTAATTAGTCCTTGAATAAATAGCATCTCTTGAACACAAGCCTGTGTGTCCTGTTTCTGTGTGCTAGCAGTGCTTTGCACTTTTTTAAGCCTTGCACTGATCCTGGCAGAAGAGCAGAGCCAGCTTTGAGGAGTCTACCCTTACTTTTCGCCTCCGCAGGTATTACCACATGCTGCAGTGCTATGTCTCAATGATGTTAATATATCTGATTTTAAGTCTGCATTGCTCGTTCTTACAGCTGTAGCCCTACCACTAGATTTATCCTTTTATTTCTGGTGTTGGCCTTACTCTCTCTGAGCCATTCTTTGTGCATTTTCTGCAAGACATTAGCTGTCTCTCTTCTCACATTCAAAGCCATGGTTAATTGTGTTTACACGGGATTCCTGAACTGTGAGAAATGTTCTTCAGAATGTGCAGTTTTGCATCATTTAGCCTTGAAAGGATGCTGCTTTCCCTGACCTCTTGTTGGTTTTTCTCAATGACTCTGGTAATTGCATCAGGAGCCTTGGGAGTCACATTTTCCTTTCACATCTAGGAAAGATCCAACCTTTCCTCACCCTCTCCAAGATGAGTCACACATCCAGTTCCTCCTTTATTCTGTGGCTCAACCACACCAGCTCTTTCTCTGGCTTCTGTGAATGCAATTTTGTTTCACTCTTGTCCAGAATAAACTCTGCCATTTTCCTGGCTCATCATTTCCACTGCTCTGCTTTTCTATAAACTTCTCAGTCTTCCTTTTCCTCCCCTGCACCAGACACATTTCTGATCTTCTCCATCGACATCCTTTACAACCCGTCCTCAGTCGAGTCTGTCAGCAATTATTATGCCAGTGTTGTCCCCTGGCACCATTTCAAACAGACATGTCAGTGGTTTGTTCATGCCACAGCTGGCCAGTGCTCTCCAGAAACATCTGCAAAGGGGACTGAGGGCACAGACGCCAGCATGGCACCACATGTTCCTTCCTCTTGCAGGGATTCATGTACCGTATTTCACCTTATACTTAAGCTCAGACTGCCTTGGGGAAAGCAGTTTTTTTGCTCTAGCACACTGAAAAACTCAAAAATGACAGCCAAGAACACATCCCAAGCCATTCTGGATTCTGATGTCACCTCAAGGCCGCTTGGTCCCCACACTGACGCTCCACATTATCTGTGGTTGTGCTGGTAGAAGGCGGAGGCGTCCCTTTCAAATGCATGGCTACAATGTCAGTTCCTTGAGATTTAATTTACATTCAGCAAGAAACTGGAGGCAATATGCAGAGAAAACCTGTTTCCTCTCTTTCTCTACACCCCTTTAAAAGTGAGTGGTTTTTGTGAGTCACAGCTAACTCAAACCTGTTGGAAAAGATTCAGCCTACGTTTATACTATGGCTCAGAGGAACATAAAAGACTGGTTAGTGTTCAAAGTATTATTTTTGAATTATTAATGAAGCCTCTTGTCTGGCTGAGCTCAGTCAGGTCCTTCCTAAGATTTTGTGGATGTAGAGTTTATTTCTCTTGTCGCCCTGAGCAATCTTTAACGTGCCAAACACAGGTTTGCCGATGAAACGGGAGGATTGCTGGTGAAGTTGGGCTCTGTCTGTGCCTTTGCAGGAGGATCTCAGTGCAGGCGATACATACGGTGGTTGTTCCTTTGTTCACACTTAATTATATGAGAAAGAAGAATGTAATTATGGCCTGTCTCCCTCAAGCTCCTCCCTGCCTCTGAGCATTTCAACTCTTTGAGTTAAAGGCAAGTGGGAGCATAGCTTTTTCTGACAGTGGAGTGCATCCCAGAGCAGATCAGAAGCGATTCTGCCCCGATCGCTCTGCAGTTTCCATTTGACAGTGGTTCCCCACGGAGCTGTCTCCTCTAGGGCGGAACAGGGCTGTTACAAACAGCACCGCCAGTACCAAAGCCTGATCAAAGCTACAAGCACGGTGTCTCCACTTGGCTTCCTTTGTTCGTTTGACAGCCCAGTCAAAACACGCTTCCTTCGCTCTTCCCCTCAATAGCTGGCTGATTTCTTCTTATCTGAAAACACCCTTATGCGTTTACTAGATCTGAGGATATGGCGTTAAAATGGGACTTAGCTCAGAAACAGTTTTTTTTATTTTTACTTAGCTGTTTTAGTTGTTTCTGTTTAGCTTTGTATCACAAGGTAAACTCACTTCATTTACACTCTAAATCTATCAACCCCTTTAAAGCTCACCACAGGGATATGAAAGATTTGCTGTCGAAGAACTCCTAAAATTGAAAATATCTTATGGAAAAGAGTGTTTGAGGCTTGCAATTTTGGTTGGCCTTGGGCTGAAATGAAACCGTTACAGCAGAGAGA
The DNA here is from genome assembly GCF_000703405.1 of Apaloderma vittatum. NCBI lineage: Eukaryota > Metazoa > Chordata > Aves > Trogoniformes > Trogonidae > Apaloderma > Apaloderma vittatum. Next base: position 11,215 of record NW_009726779.1, read on the forward strand.
CAAGAAAAGACTGGAAAGGGCAAAGAATGATGAGTCAACCCACCCAACTCCCAGGCTGGGGGCCGGGGTGGTGGCGTGGGGAGGTGGTTCAGGATGCTGAGCGTGAAGGATGGTGCTTTACCAGAGCAAGGAGAAACATCCTGAGCCCAAGCAGTGTGGAAGTGCTGGAGAGCAACAGAAAAAAACATGAGAAGCCAGTTGATTGATGAAATTGCCTGAAATGAGGAAGGAGGAAAAAAGGCTGTAATACGTAAATGTTCTAATTGCGAAGTTGTTTAATCTGAGCTGTCCTAGGAGCTGACAGGGTGTTACTCCTGCTTCCTAGGCTGTAACAGGCACTGAGGCTGATGGGGAAATTTTCCACTTAGTGGCAGGGATATTAATTAATAAAAAAGATAAGAGTTCGTCTCAAAAGCAATGAGCTGCTGTTTTCTCAAGACCTTGCTGCCGAACTTTAAGAGAAATACTGTGGAAATCAAAGCAGTGCTCAAAAGGAGAGAAATCTGTTACAGAAAGAATGCTGATTTAAATCTTGTTTCAGGTTGCGAAATTGTTT
>NW_009726779.1:11807-30813 GCF_000703405.1 Apaloderma vittatum
TCCAGTTACTTGGGATCAAAATCCAAGTTTCAGACATGCAGAAGAATAGTCCAGCGAGAGAAGCCAATAATTATCTGCTGAAAAAAAGCCATAGCAAATGAGAAACTCCCATGGGGGTGGAAAGTGAAGGGAAAAAAAGGACAGAAGAATGGAAAATGTTCTTGCAGTAGCAAGAATGCAACTAAATCTGAGGATCTGAGTGTGTGAGGAAAACCCAAAAGGTTATATGGGAGGATTTCTTGGGAACTGGCAGGCGAGAGAAGCCAATAATTATCTGCTGAAAAAAAGCCATAGCAAATGAGAAACTCCCATGGGGGTGGAAAGTGAAGGGAAAAAAAGGACAGAAGAATGGAAAATGTTCTTGCAGTAGCAAGAATGCAACTAAATCTGAGGATCTGAGTGTGTGAGGAAAACCCAAAAGGTTATATGGGAGGATTTCTTGGGAACTGGCAGGTACAAAGGTTGCACAGTGACAGTGCTGGTGCTCAGAAGGAAAGCTGCAGGAAGGTTGGTTTAATGGCAAGAGACTGTTCCCATTGCAAAAAATCACAGATAGGATGAATTTAGGAAGGAGGAGGGTAAATCAAATGGAAAGGGTCCTCCTCAAGAGCTTCAGTGAGGAGCAAAATAGGGGCTGATGTCGGGTGTTCACAGTGGGAGAGTGTCTGGGCACAGCGAGGGACGGCGGCTTCCCTGGGGAAGGGGAGTGGTGACTGTGGGGGCCCGGGGCAAGACCTGGCCGTGGTGGGGGACCAGCCAGGGGCTGGTGGGGCCAGGGGTCAGCAGGGATGACATCCTCCTGGGCTGCTGTGGTTCTCCTTGGCCCCTCGTTCCAGGGATGGGGTGACCCCTCCTCGTGGGGATTGTCTCCACCAGAAGTAACACATCTCAAGCTTTAAAACTGCACCCCCCCTCAAAACAATTATTAGTTGCCTTTAAACTGAGATATTTGAAGATCAAAGAACTAAGCAATGAAGGCAAAAATGACAAAACCAGAACTACACTTTGTTATCTTGCTTCAGGAAAGTAATTGATCGAGTGCTGGACGTGAAAGATCTGCTCCAGCAGCTGTTTGCTGCAGCTCAAACAGAGGGAAGCTGGGCACCCTTTATCAGTGTCTTTTCAGACTGAAGCTGTATATAAGGACAAGCAGCGATGATATCTTGTATTAAAGGGCTCAGTGGATTGCCCAGTTATCCCTAGCACAGGGCTCAGTTTCTGCTCACAGTGAAAAGTGAATAGTTTAAAATGCACTTTAAAATATGACAGTACTCTGGGAAAGGTCAAATTCTTGTTGAAATTTTGACTGAATATATTTTTTACAGGAAAAGACCCAGTAAAGAAGGTAGCAAGAACCCACTGTGTCAGCAATTCAGGCTCCCAGACTGTTGAGAAGAACTGCCCTCAGGGAAATGAGATTATATTTAACTTGTGGCATATATAGACTGGCATTATTTCTCATTCACCTCTAAATTCATATTGAAAAAGACGAGGAAGAGCTCCTGGAACAGGAAAAAAATCATAACCAAACCTTAGAAGCAGTATTTGCTGGGAACACTCTCTTGGAAATGAATAGTCTGGTCATTGGAACAAGTTAGAGAAATTAAAGAAGACTGCTCCAAGCTTTCAGCAAATTGAAACCTATTTATGCATTTGTGAAAAGAAGTTGCTTAAGGAATATTCAGGGCAAAAAAAGACTTGGGGAAAAAGAGAGTTATCAAGAATAAGTAAAACATGAAAATATTAAATAAAATCTTAAGAATTAATTTAAGTTGAATTTCTTGGCATATGACAGAAAAATCTGATATCTTATGAAAATGAAATCAAGTAGTAAGGACCACTGAGTTTATTATACAGGAGTTCAGGAGCACCAGTGTTTTCAGTAAGATAGTTACATATTGTAGCAGAATGTGTACTACTGATGTTTTTACTTTTTTAAAAAAATGCCTTTATACTTGAGATTCTCTGAAGTAAAAAGAAACCAAACAAAACACATGCAACAATTTATCAACTGTTACATTAATTAAATGTATAAAGAATAACAAAAGAAGACATCCTAGAGGAAAAAAAAACAACCACAAACCAAACAAATGCACAAGAGATTACGCCTTCCCAGCTGGATTCTACAAAGCATTTGAAATTCTTTGAGAGGCACTTGGGCTTGCACTGTGTGCGCAATGAGCTTACATGGGAAAACAAATCTTTTTTCTCCAAAATACGTAATCCCCTGGTTCTCTTGTAGCCCTTTATGGTGCCTTAGAAAGTGCCATGTTCTGCTAGAGCCAGATATTGCTGCTGAAAATGAACCCCAAGGTGTTCCCATCTCTGTAACCCATTAACTGAGATCACACGGGCTCTGCAGCGCCCGGGCAGGTGCTGGGTAGTTCCTGTGAAGGACTTTGCAGCCGCTCGTGGTGCCAAATCACCGAGAGGTTTCTGTTGCTGTTTAAGACAGAAGAGGCTCTGAAGGGCTGGGGCAGAACTTGTGGGCAGACTCCCCTCCAGGTGAACCTTCCTGCTCATCCTCCTCATCGTTAAGAGCTCAGGAAAAGCTGCCCTGGGGCTGGGCGTCACTCAGTGACAACTCTTTGGCTGTAAGTTCTGCGGATCTATGAGTTGATAAATCTCAGAGTTATGCTTGATGTCCAGCTGAAGGCATCTGTGTACACAGCAACCTGACCTAGTTAAACATGTCCCTACTTGCTGCAGGGAGGGTGGACTAGATGGCTTTTAAAGGTTCCTACCTTCCTTCCACAAACTTTCTCTCCTCTCCTCTCTTTTCCCATTGTCATCACCATGGTCACACAGGTGAGGTTGGTGCTGCAGTGAGCCCTCACATTCCTCAGCACAAACATCCCAGGAAAACAGTGATTTTGGGAAGATTCTCCCCTCCTAAGCTGAATTGTGACAAATTTCAGGAGTGACACACAGTTTCCCTCAGAAAATACTTCAGATGGGATGAGACAATTCATCTATTTCACACAGAATTGCTCATCTCAGATGTTTCGCACCGGCACCACATCATCGAGCTTCACCTTTGACGCCCCTGGCAGAAGAACAACCACCTCCAGGCACAGCCTCAGCCCGTGACAGATTGAACTGTGCCATCCCAATGCAGCTTTTCCTAAATGGAGGCTGCGAGGATCTGGAGCCCCTGGGGTGGTGGGCAAGGATGGAGCCTGGGAGGGCTGCCCTGGACTCTGAATCTGCACACTCTCCCCACCTCATCTGCGCTGATGTCAGCTCATTTCCCGGGGTGCTGGCAGAGCAGGAGGACACCCTGCCCTGACCTCCTGCCCGACACAGTTTCAGGCTCCTTTCCAGGAGAAGCCTTTGCTGTAGGAGCCAGGGTTCAACCACGTTGCCAAAGCTCACTGAGCCTTGCAGCTAAAGCCTGGCTGGGAAGCGGGTGGCCAGGCTGGGAGAACAGCGAGTTCCCTCCGCTGAGTGATCTCCTGCCATCCACTGCCAGCTCCTGAACTTTGGCTCTGGCCAGGAGGCAGGGAACGAAGCAGATAATTGCCTGGCAGTGATTGATAGGGAGTCAAGGGTGAGTGGGAAGGAGGAAGGGGGCGGGGGGTGGTGAGTGGGAGGATTATGTTTCAGAGGGAAGTATTTTTTTAGGATTTGCCTATGCAGGCAGTCAGGAGCTTTCCTGAATCACATGGGCTTAGCCTGAGCGGGACGACACGCTGTAATTTTACACCTTTTCAGCATTTAGCTGTTTCTGCTGAAATCTGCACAGGTACTAAAGATGGGAAGGGACAGAGAATTGATTTCCTTGCCTCTGGTCTACCGGGACAAATATTCAAGGCTAAATTGCAATTTAGAATTTTTTGATGGTATGAGTGGAGAGAGGAAGGAGCAAGCAGCTGCCAGCAATAAATAACTATTAGGAAACAGTATTAGGAAATAGTACCAAGAAGAAATGTTGCTGCTGGGATATGCTTTCAGCACTGAGCAATCCATGACCGGGCAGCTCAAAATTTACTTTGGTATCCAGAACTCGTGTGCATCTTCTGTCCCACTCAGAGCAGCAGCAGCGCTGCTGGAGAAGCCAGAGCTTGGATCTCTGATGAAGAAGGGAAGTCAGCTCATCACAGGGACAAACAACTGCAGGCTTCCATGACGGTTAGCAACGGTGTTGTGTGCTTTGGCAAATCTACGTTCAAACTGTCACCTGCAAAGTGAAGTGAAGCTTATCTCCAGCCTGTTGCTGTAACTTTGAAACGGATCTTTATAGCCAGGCTTCTAGCAGGCCTGTGCATTGCAAACTGCTTAAACTGAACCGTCTGAGCTTAAATTGAACTGTCTGACCTTAAACTACAGTGTCTAAATTCAGAAACATGCTTCTAAAAATCCTGTCCAATCTCTGCTTAGGGTTTACATTTTTACCAGATTTGAGATACATTTGCAGAACTATTATAACACATTGAGGTAATGGAAAATGTCCTCAGTGTAATATACAAATCTCCCTAAATTAGAACGTTTTCCATTCCAAGCATCCAGCTTCAGGCAGCCCATTTGCTCTCCTTCAGTGGGCAGCTTTTTGGGGGCAGAAAACCCAAGCATGGCATAAAACATGTTCAGCTCGAGCCCCATCCGTCTGTGGGGCAGGCAGTGAGACCACAGTTATCAGCGAGCACAGCTATGGTCAGATCACCTGAAATGCATCTCGGAGAGCAGGGGAGAGGTATTCCGAGGACATTTCTGTCAATATAGCAAACCTGAGTGTACAAAACAGCACACAATGGGCAGAGAAATGCAAGCACTGAAGAATTAGGCGTCGTCAATGAGTGGGTCAAAACAGGCAGGGTGCAGGAACAGCCACAAACCACGGCTGAAATGCAGAGTAGATTTATTCACTCCACCTGAGAATCTGAAGAATCTTTGCAGCAGCACCTGGACGAGGCACACGGGCAGGGAGCACATGAGCAGCTCGACAAGCAGCAGCACAGGCATAAGGAGATCTCTCCTTGCTAGAAAGTGCGTAGTATTTATCCCTCTGCTTTGCTATGTTTTATTTGCTGCTCTGCCTGAGTTCTCAGGACTCACGCGATGGCTTTGCAGGGCAGGAATGTGAGAGATGCCCCCGCATCTATCCCAGGCCTCTGTTATCTAAGCGCAGGTGTGCGCCTTGTGAAGCACACAAGGCCAAGCAGTCATCCAGTGTGTTTTCCGACACCCTCGTTGAAAGTTACTTGAGCGTACCTACAGTCCTCCTCGACAATCTTCCGTTATATCCTTACAGTGGATTACTTCCACAATACTTCCAGGTACCTGGAACCACTGCTGGAAAAATCACTTACATCAAACAGAATGGGCCAGGAAGACGTACAGCACAACAGTTTTGTGGAACTCTATGCTGGTTTTGATATCAAAAACATATACAAGGAGCATAAAGACAAAGACATACCAGGAGACAGGGATTTGGCAGATTTTGTATGGCAGAACAGTGACAGGCATGAGCAGCTCTTTAAACATTTCCCGGGTACCTGGGTTTCAGTTTTTGAACAAACAAGCAGATGTGACTGATCAGCATTCCCAAAGCTCCTCCGCTCTCACCATTGCTGTTGGAAAGCAGCTCCTCACTTCTGATTGTGTTCTTCGATATTTAACTTATCTAAAAGCACCAGACGAAATCAAGCATGTTAAACGGCCAGACTTTTATCAAGCAAAATACAAAGCTCAGCAAAAACGTGGGTAGAATGTAATTAGGATAACTGAAATTGGAAAAAGGATATGAAACATTTTTTCTTAAAGAAAAGTATTAAAAGGGATAGTTTGGCAGAAGGAAGATAGTTTACCGTTACTAGTAACAACCGAAGTACTAGAGGTGAGGAATATCTGCCTCTCAGAGCAAGTACTGCTTAAGGAGCTGTCGGGCTGTCTCGCCAGCAGTCCCAGCCACCCATCTGCTGGGCAACCATAGCATAAACCAACTGAGAACAGCACTTGCAGCCAGGAGAATGATGGTGTTTCCGTTCTTCCCACCCTCCTGTGAGACTGAGAACTCAAGAATATGCTAGGGCAGCTGGAATAGGCAACATCAAGCATGAGCTCTTTCACACCTTGTGAAGCTCCAGTGCTAAAAATGGAATTTCCTATCTCTGTTGAGGCCATGACTTTTTAACTGTACTAAATCAATAAGTATTTTGTATGTGTTTTACCAGACAACTGAAACGAGCTGCCAGCTCATAGTTCTGAAATGAGAACTATTCTCTGGTAGTTGGAAGTTGGAATATGTTTTTTATCCTAATGACATCTTTCGCAGCGTTTCAGAGAAATGTAACAATTTGACTTTCTACCCAAGTAATGAAGACCGAATGCTACAACATGTGCTGATGTGTGCTTCCCGTGCTCGTTTACATTAGCTGACATGCCAGGTGAATGAATGTTGCTGCAGGACAGCAGGTTTCCACAGCTGTGGAAGTGTAGCTTGGTTAAGAAAGCTTAAACACAGGCATAAAAATTTAACTTAATTTATCCCATCGATTGTTTCACCCTGCAAAATAATTAGAATTTGTTAACAAACTCGGTAAATGAGGAAGAGGTTGGAAGGATTGATTAAATAAACACAGGTCAAGATTTGCATGCAACAGAGAAAGGTAAGATTTCATTAAGTTTACCTGGTCATTGGTGTTTTAAGATCTGCCACGCTCTCCAAGTTACACTGCTCTTACACTGCCCTCCAAATGATGCTGCTTTGTTGAGAAAGCTGAAAATCAACAGCAAAACACTGCCTTCTAGTACAGATTGGTGTGGATAGGTTAGGTAGTTGGCATGAAATGTGCAGGGTTACACGTCCCTCTGAAGGATAAGGGCAAAACTATCACTGCTTTGTGGTTTGGAATGACGTACACAGATTTTCATGTCTTACGATCTCTGCTAGGCAGAAGGAGTGCTTTCTTCAGTTTAACTCCTGTGTTTATGTTTGTGTGGGAGGTAATTTTGGTTTTGTTTCTTTTAGAGCTTTTAGGCTGCTTTCTAGATAAATTCTTCAATACCTCTGTCTCCCCACCATGCAATGATGGCCCAAGGCCTTGGGCACAGCTCTTTGGTGGAGGCGGTCCTCAAAGCTCTGTGATCTCTGAAGCCTCCGCTAGTGGCTGCTGTATGGAGCCGCCGTCCAGGGCAGGTCAGGGCCCTGCGCAGGTGGTAGTTAATGCAACACGGCTGAACAGTGCGGTGCTGCTGAAGAGGAGGAGGAGGAGAAGGATAACACCTGCTTTGCAGAGGAAAGGCGGCTCTGCCCAGGTGTCGTGAGTGCGGTCGGGACAGTGGAGAGGTGTGCTTGTGGCAGCAGGAGGTGCTCTAGGTACATTCACTCAAATCCAAGCTGAAAGAGGTGCTGTGTGAAGGCCAGAGTCCGTCCCGAGCAGGTCTGGCATCCATTACTCCCGAGCAGAGCATGTAAGTGCAGTGAGTAAGTATTCCCACAAGAAACAACTCACTACTACTACTTGTAATCCATTACAAGCCGAGTGCTGCTGGCAGCCACCTTTGTAGCTTTCTGCTTGGGCACAGGCACCCAGCGCTCACCTTGGAAAGCAGAATAACCTCCTGGTGAAAAATGGCAAAGCAGAAACGACCTCGCAGGTTACAGGAATGGAAAAAAATCCATTTGCGGCTCTCCCTGGCAGCAACTCCCAGCGTGATGTTGGTTCGCCCTCTGCCGGGAGCTTGTGTCCGTGCGGGCGCTGGTAAGGGCGAAGCCCGTCGGTTTGGCAATGCCAGCTGCCTCCGGACGCTTCCAGACTCCATCTGCTGTACGTTACATTAAACCCAAGTCTTCCCGGCGTTACTCGAATCAGAACTGAAGGCAGCACTGTATTTTTCTGAGTCTCTGTGAAATCTTGTGTGGGGGGGTGGCTTTCTCCTGTTCTTTCAGCAGAAAACTGAAACTACCCACGGCAGCTACAGGGGACTCTGAAGAGCTCTGTGGCATTGTATAACTGTTGGACAAACTGATACCCAACAAGGCGATTTTTTTTCCCCACCTGTTCAGCAGCTGAGGAAGTGAAATAATTTTCAACAGCATTACAAGATATAAAAGGCTTCTGAGAAGCAAGGCACGTTGCTTCGTTCTTTATTTCATGAGCTGACTGCCGGAGGAGTTTTGGAAAGAGCTTTGCAGTAGTTACACTAGTTTTTCTTTCCTGTTAATGGCTAAAAATCAAAATTCAGGAGTAGGTATTGCAACAAAGCACGATCTGGTTTTGTGCCCTTTTTACAGCAACTAGATGGAGCCACAGCTGCTGTATTCAAAACCAGCAAATAAAACTGGAAGAAAGACTTTGTCCTTGCCAGTTCAGCAAGCCGCCTCCTCTCTGGCAGACGTGGCTCTACCCCACCACCACACCTGATGATTTTCTCCTGGTAAGCTGCTGCGATCGCGCTGCACGTTCCTCTTACCAGGAGGTGGGGTTCAACAGTGGAAACTCGTATTCCCAGGCAGTAGCTGTGGCTGCTGCAGGATGCTTGGGCCTCACTGTCTTATCCTGCCTCAGAATAAATATTTAGCGTCATCAGGGAAGCCTGGCTCTGGTTGGCATTGACCACTCCTATGGAAAAGTAGACACCGCGCTGTTCCCCACAACAGTTTGTGTTACTCTAGGAATCTCTGCTTTTGTCTGATTCTTCTCTTGGTGAATTCTCCTGAACTAATTTCTGTTATTTTTGCAAGTGATCAGGACTTAGAAATTACTATTGTTTTTTACTGTTGATTAAAGATAACTGGGGTTTAATTGTATAGTTCTAGAAAAAAGAATCATAAAGCTACAAATGAAAGTCTAATGTAACTTTCTTTTAATTGAAGACACATAAAAGAACCAAGGGCTCAAACACTTTTTAAAAAGACATCTTCTGTTCCCCAATGTCTTCTCTCGAGCAAAATATACAGCATATATATATATATATATATATAACATAACTACATTCAAGTACCAAACAGAATTTACATTTTCCCAAATAGAGAAAATAATGCACAAGATTCACATACCTTAAACCCAACCATGCATAAAAGAACACTGCCAACGAATCAGCAGCTGGACATAATTAATCACACTACTGTGTATTATTCTGAAGTATCGACAACATCATTGGAATGCTCAACACTTTGCACTCGGGAGTTTCAGGTTTATAATTTTTAACCCTGCTGTCAAGTCCGACTCTGTTCAGAGACTATTTGTCTAAGATCTGTTCAAATTTAGGGTTTATAAAAGAAAATCCATCAAATGCAGACTGATCCATGGACTCGATCAGGTTTTTGTCACTGTAAGACAATTTTGGCTTCTCGCTCAGAAATTCTCTGTCAAAGTTGTTGTAGTCGCTTGCTGACTTCTGTGTTAAACAGAGAGGGAAGACAGTTTGAGACAAACTTTTCATTTCTTCCAGAACAAGTTGCTTAAATACAAAAGGTTAGGAAGTTACTTCTTGAGCTTCCTATCTCCCTTTAGAGAAAAATCCCCTTTTTGCCTGTCTTAACAACACTGTAAGATCATAACTGGGCAACTGCTGACTGTTAGTTGAAAAAAAAATAGCATCAGGTTGCTTTGGAGAAGAAACATCTGAGTCTGCGATAGAATTACTCAAAGATTGTCTACTTGCAAAAGTAATGCAGCACTTGGATTTAAGCCCACCATTTCCTGCTATTAACCAAAATTTTGGAATTCCTCTAAGCATTTTACAGTCTGGACTTGTTCAGAGAAAGAAGCGATGCCCTACTGCGGCTGCTTTGTATCTGGATAAAATATTGGAGCATGTTTCATAAAAATTCCCATTACTGATGTTACTCCGAAGGAGTTACTCCAAATCTCCAAAATGTTACTTTTTGTAGGATCCCTACGCTTCCGGGGTGCATTTCTATGGGAACATGCACCATGAAGCCTTCTGTTCTCGAAGGGGACAGCTCTCCTTCATTGAGTAAGTAAGAATATTTTAAAGAGACTCTGCCCCCTCCAGATCATTTCACCTGTACTGGTAACAGGCTGGAGGAAGACTGGGATAGATTTTTAATGAAGTGAGATGAAGAGGCAGCATCCCACAGTGATACAGACTACACGTGACACGTGGTCTGTTCTTTAGATGTTTTTTCAGATAATATTAGACATGTACACGAAGAATAATTCTAAGATCAGTAGTACAGAGAATGCATCTTTTTGCCCACTTGGGGGCTCTCGGACAAGTTTGAAACATCGCAGATGTAACAAATGCCTGCAGGCAGTTACCATCCGAGTAGCCTCAAGTCACTGTTGCTTCTCCCACGTGACATTACAGAAGATAACGCAAGAAGCTATCAATGTTTCTGACAGCAAGGAAAATGGATATTGAAACTCTTAGTTGATTTTCCTGAAGACTGTATTAGTAAAGAAGCTCCTTGAGAGAGCATAAGAAGACAGTCTTAATCGGAAGATTGCAGGGCAATGAGGGGAATACAGTGTATGTTTTTATAATGAAGCCATCCAAGAACAATGGGGTTTGAGATGCATAACTATCTGATTTATAAATACGGAGGAGAAATTTGCAGGATGATAGTTTGAGCATCTGAGAGAAATCACCCCTTCCACCCAGGCTGACATTTGCAGCACTGCTACAGAACAAAGAAATAACCCACGTACCACTTTTGGCCTGAAAGGAGGGTCCACCTCCCTCTTCTCTAGCGCCGCCCAGTTGATGATTTTGAAGAAAGGATGGTCTCTGATACTCCCGGTGACCCCAAGTCGTCTTGTTGGATCCCTTTCAAATAGCTGCAAGAGAAGATACCTGGTAAAGCCTTGTGTCTGCTCAAAAGGTAGGTGGCACTGGAATAATAACAGGTACGCTGCTAAAAGAACAAAAGTGACTAACAGTGAGCTGACCATTAGTAATAAATCTGGTCTGGCTTTCCTTCTGTAGAAGTAATTGGTTTGCTGAGAAACAGCTCCTTTTAAAAGCCTAGATTGTCCCTCCCTGGACAAACAGAATACCGTGACCTACTTGTTGTTCATCACTCCTACCTTTTCTAAGATATCTTTCGATTCCTTGGTAATCCAGCGTGGGTAGTGAGGGGTGTCCACTCGGATTGACTCGAATAATTCATCTTCATCATCCCCATGGAAAGGGGATTGTCCAATAAGCATCTCATACAGTAGGACCCCAAATGACCACCAGTCCACAGAGAACGTGTACCGCAAACCTTGCAGGATCTTCCACACAAATGCAGAGGAAGAAATACAAGTTATTAGTAAAAGGCAGCAATATATACCAAAAAGCAGAAGAGGGATTTTAAGAGAGTCTTTAATAACCAGGATATTTAGGGGGGTGGCAGGGGAGAATCCAGCTATTTGGCAAATTGTTGACACTGATGCACATGTGCCATTTTATCCTCAGCTGCTCTTTGTGGAACTGTGGACAGGATTTTGCTGTCATTCAGAAACTTTCTCCATTGACCTTAAATAACCATGTATTTGCTTCACAAGATGAAGGGTGAAGCAAGTAACAATGAAAGTGGTTTATTGCCAAACAGATTTTGACATCATTTATAGCTTTAACAGGTAACTACTTTATTTGGATGATTTTGAAAAGTGGATTCAAAAAACAACTACCAACAGAGGGGATTTAACTTAGTGAGATTCCCCTTAGAAGCCTCTTTTACTTTGAATTTTAGTTGTTCACATGGGCACAAGTGTGTTCACCATGTGCAGAGCACATATATTCACTTCATGGTTTTTTTTAAATTTGCAGTTATAGAATATTTATGGATCTCAAGTATCTTCTATAGAAAACTCAGATTTAATATGTTTTTCTTCCCACGCTAATTATAGTTTTACATTTCTGAACTATTAGTCTGCAACGGGATGATTAATCAGAATGGCGATTCTAACAATGGTGTATCCATCCCTGTGGTACATGGCAGTGACCTACTGACCTCAGGAGCAATGTAGTCTGGGGTCCCACAGAAAGTGCTCGCCTTGTTCTCACCAACAACGTTTTCTTTGCACATCCCAAAATCTGCTATTTTGATATGGCCTTCTTTATCAAGCATCACATTGTCCAGTTTTAGGTCTCTGCAAAAAGCATTAAAAAAAAGAAAGTTATATTTTAAGGACAAGTAATCTTTGTGGTTAGATGCATGCAGTTTCTTCACTGATAAAGACCTACCCCGTGTCACACAAAGAGGCTTTTCAAGAAAATAATCATCCATCAACACAGTATGTACAAATCACTACTTTTGTACTTTGAAGGCAGTAGGGAGAAAGGAAGAATTCTCTCTTGTCAGAGTATAGAGGAGTCTGAGTTGTATATACAGTGTGGGACCATACATTCCTCAACACTTGCTTTTAGATGCCAAAGCACACCCAGTGCTTCTGCTGCTTCTGGAAGGAGGCGCAAGCTAATGCCCCACCAGCTGACAGAGCAGCACTGCCCTGGCTCAAAAGAAGGATTGTTGGATTCTTAGAGCCTTTGGCAGGAGCAATGCCCAGCTTTTAATACTACCTGTGACTTGTTCCTAGTTACAGCATGAGTGGGTTCATGTGTTGTGGCCACAGCCTGTGAAGCCTCCTATTCATGTCTTTTTTCAGAATAACACTATTCAGTCAAGCGAGAGCTTTTTAACAGCAGTTTCCAAAAGCTACATTCCCTCCCTTTGACTGTGATGCATTTTTCTTGTCCATCTGGCTGCAAAACCACATACCAAGGAGGGCAGGCTGAAGAGAAACTGAACAGCCCTTCTGCTTACCAAGAAAGACTTGAATTCGAGCAGATGATTTTTACATGAGAACAGGGCAGTCTTTTCTCCTTGGTAACTTCACTTCCCAGTACCAGCTGCTTACACTATGCAGACGGTGAGCTGCAGTTCAAGTCAAGAGTCCCTGATCTAATGCAATGCACCATAAATGACGACAACATATCCTGCAGTTTGACCCTTTCCTGTATGAAACCCTGCAGGAAGCAGTGGGAATACAGTGGGGTACATTAAGCACCTTCCTGGGTTACATCTTTCTTCTCCAAGAGACAGATAGGCTTTTCAGAATCACCCTTCTCCATCAAGGAGGATTTCTGTAATGCTCATCCTCTTTCCAAACACTTTTTGTGAAATACTAGTCTCCAACTTCAGTAACTTGCTTTAAAGGATGGATGCTCCAGACGTTTCCTGTTTCCATAGAGGGAGATGGACAATATCAGATGTTCTGGGCACATTTTCCTAAGTTACCTTGTGTAACTTGCTCCTGTGTGTGCAGCTGTTACCCTTCATCTCTTTTTTACAGAGGTAAGAGTTGCCTGAGCAATTAATTACCAAATAGTGCTTTAGAGCTGGAGGTGGGGTGAAAAAGCTGGAGAAAGGGAATTGTGGAAAAAAAATTCGACTTTAAAAACCCCACACCTTCTGATCTCTTGTAGTGTGGGTCTTCACAGTAAGAAGAGGCTGATCAGGACCTAGGATCCCTGATGTTTCAACCTGGTGAGGCTGAAGCATCAGTACTGGCAACCAGTATTTCACCTCCGCGGTTTTCACAAGATTGGACGGAATTGATAGCCTCGAGAGGACCTTCTCCCTTGCCTCCAAACAAAATAGCCTCATGATTCAAGGCAGTGTTTAAAAATAACTAAAACAAAGCCACTTTTGTGTAACATTAATAACATTCCATCATTCCGGTTGCCAAGGAAAAGACACACAGATACAGATTCAGCTCAAGCATGTTAAAACCCTTGGAATAACATCAGATCTCTGTCAGACAGCTTATACTTGTGACATCAATCAGTAATTCAAAGATGCGTGAAGTGCTAAGACAACTCAGAGGTCCCACACTGGAGCCAGTTGGTACTCACCTATAAATAATGCCTTTACTGTGAAGAAACTGTAGCCCACATAAAATTTCAGCTCCATAAAACCTGAAAAGACCAAAACATCTTTTAATTTGTCTTGCTCAGTTATAACACAGTCAATGCAACCAGCCAAAAGAGATGCTTTTCATGTCTCTTCATGGAGTCAAGTACTGTAAGCTTCTCTAAATACCAAAATACCTGGTTTTGTAGAGCTGGATGTTGTAACCTGAGAGTTAATCCCTTCACCACACACCTGTGGGATCTAATGTCAAGCCCTGGAGGAGATAGATGGCAACTTGCCTTAATGCTTCATTCCACTTCCATTAGGGAACACTGTTCCTTTCCTACCCTTTAACAGTTTTTGTATGTTTTTAGTGATACGCACGTGCCTTTTGAGAGACAGCTACTGGCAGCTCTGTACCCACAGGACTGCTTTAGGAGGGTCTGGGCACTAATGGCCACGTTAGAAGTTGACCTCACCTATCTCCCTCTGCAGCTGGGCAGTCCAAATTTTGCTGGGGGAGTGGGAAGGGTTTCCCTGACTGCCACCCTGCCACGAATTATGCCAGAGTCCTTGATCTGATCCCATCCAGTCAGTGTTCCTTAGTATGTGGCGCAGTAGCACAAGTCATTTCCCAGTCAGGTTATATCACAGCACTGGTGCTTACAGGTCCACAGATCCACTACCCTGCATTCTTAAGGTCTTGCCTGCACCCATTCCATGACACAATTAAAACCCTCACGCTTTTGGGAGGAGTTAGAAACTGACCTGAAACTACAATAATTATGACAGGTAAAGTAAGAATAATACAATACCTTTTTTTTTTCATATTTTAAGTCTTCAGCTCCAGCGATCTTTAAGCCATAGGTAACTGATGCAATGGCACTTGCTAAACAAAGTGCTTACCCATTTAATTAGTATCTGGTGGAGCGTGCAGGTTATTTTTCTGTGCTATCAAGTCAATTTAGCAGTACTAGCAAGTAATAAGTGTAGTTTGTTGTTTTGTTTTGTTTTTTATTTACACTGTTTTCCAATTTTTCCATCCAAATACTGTCTTAAAGGGACACTGCAGCTCTACCTTTTGCTTTCCATTGCCAGTTCACATTGCAGCTCACCTAGCATCTCTAGGCACAAGTGTTCAATAAAGTACATCACATCGCTACAGGAATTAAGAAAACCTGACTGCACACATCATTAAGTGAGCTTCTTCATTGTATTAAACCAGTGCCTAGAAATACTTTTTTCAACCATCAGCCACTGATGCTTGAGTGAAAGACTGCAGGTAAGTGGTGCGGAACTAGAAGCAGTAAAACCACAGAGACTAAAATTATTCATGGAGAGAGTGACTGAAGGGCTGTGGACTTACGTAGCTCTGTAGAGATCAAAACGCCCCTTGTCTTGTATATGGAACATCAGATCTCCCCCATTCAGGAACTCCATAACAAAGAACAGATGATCCTGTTGGCAAATAACCAGAGAATGGAAAAATTACTGATGTTATTGCAACCACACATGAAGTAGTGACGTGGCTACTGGGGACCAAGCTGCCATTTTTCCTCTGCTCTGGAAGTATTTATCTACCTCATGCACCCCTAAGAGTGTATGAGGCTCCTACAGATTTAAGTAGCCTGGTCTTGTACTGCAAAGCCAAATAGCTGGCCTGGGGGTTTCTAGATTTAATAAAAATGTACATTTAAGAAGACTTACTGACTTCTACTTGTGACAGTCGTCTTTTTTCCCCTCACCTGAGGGGAAAGCTAAGATCAAGGATTTAAATTAAGCTTCCTCTTATTTCAGATTGCACAGATATTTTTCTTATCACATTCTGTTCTCATCAATGTATGTGGTGGTCATACTTGTATTTCCTTTCTGCAAGGCCTGTGAACTACTGCACGGAGCACAGGAAAAGGAAATTTAAATTCTTGCATCAGTAAAGTTTCTTTGACTTGACTGCTGATAACAGCATTTATAGAGAGGCTACGTCTGTTGTTGCTGTTGCCTTTGGGCTTTTTCTTACCTTTGTCTGAAATGTGCAGTAAAGATGTGTGAGAAATGGATTTTCCCATGCAAGCGCAAGGACCCGCTTTTCCACCATGGTACATTCCACATCATCATCAATTAGCACCACATCTTTTTTCAGAGCTTTGACAGCAAAGAATTCATTCTTTCCTTTCAGCTCAGCAAGCAGAACCTATAAAAAAAGCACAAAGCGAGATTACAGCACGCATAGGAAAGACTGTTATTGTCAGTATAGGTAAGGGAAAGTCAAAAGTTTGTAGCAGGTGAAACGACGATTTAAAAAAACCCATTTAAATGGGAAAGATGAGCAAGGCTTGGGAAGGTGAAGTTGCTGGGCATAGAGATGAGACTGGGCTCAAGGCCCATGTAACACAGGCACAGCTTCTTTCAGGACAGTTCTTTGCGTAAAGCCCGTTCCTTCATTAAAGCTGTAGTTTCACAGCGGACAGAAGCTGTGGAGCTCCCGCTGCCTTCCCAGCCCTCCCGCTGCCAGCACGCCCAACCAGTAAGAGGCTGTTTCTATACAGAGCATATGAACGTAAAACATCCCTCTGCACTGTGGTGCATAAAGGACAATTCCTCGGCCTCAGTACTGAAAAACTGTTGTGCATTGCGAATCACTTCAGACAAGACTCAGGCGACAAATTTGTAGTGTCCTTAACAAAGATGACTATATTAAATTCTGTTAACAGACTATCTGCCCAAACAGCTGGAACAGCAAGACCTTTCTGATTAATGAAAATAGCCCATCACATTGTGGAGATCAAGCAAGGCAGTCACCTTAAGCTCTATCAGTTTGTTACGTACCTTTCCAAAACTTCCTTTCCCTAGTACTTTATGGAAGACAAAGCTGTCTATGTTGAATTTTCTCCTGCTCGCAGTTCGTGACTCTGTCCTGGCTGTGCTTCCTTCCCAGAGTTTATCATACTCGCCGCTATCTGCTAATTGAAACAGGGAGTTTAAAGTTGAATATCTATGCAGAAACACTGCAGGACTCAGATTCCCTGCTAAGAATGACGCCCTGACATGCTGTTCCAGTGCATCTGCTGCTGGAATACTGGCAAATCTAAACATAAAGATCAAGGCCTGTAGTTTATAACAAAGTTTGAATTACACATACTTGATAGTGTTGGATTTGAACTGAATCTATAACTGCTTCTGATAATGGGTGTAAGCAATATCTAGGCATTATAAAAAACAAAGGCCTTAACTTTCCCGTATGATTAACATAGAGAGCATAATTTGGAGAAAAAGATACTTTGCAAGGACCGCTTGTAAATAAATTATTTTTCTTCTGGTAACAGAACAGGCTAGTACCTCAGCCTAAGCAGAGAGGCCTGATTCATGCCCAGTGCTGGCTAAGAAGCATGAACATACAGGTTAATCCTAATTACACCCTGAAATTAATAACTGTACTTTTTTTTTTTTAATCCACCGCATGGATCTGCTGGGTTGCTAATAAGACACTAATAGTCATAAGATGATGCTGTATAAGTCCCACAAGCTGCCCAGCATCTGTGATAATCCAGGGAGGAATCACAGTGGCTGCATCCTGACTTAATAATAAACCAAACCACCTTTGCAAGAGTTGGGGTTTTTTTCCTCTATTCTGGCAAACCAGAACAAGTAGGCTAAGTAGTACAAAAAATTTTTTTCTTACTAGGCAATTCAATAGAATTCATTCAATGTACAGATGAATGTGCAAAATCCTGTACTTCAAACATCCCACTATCTCTTAGTGAGCCTGGAGATTTCTGTCTCATAAAAAGATACTTCTACTGTTGCATTTATTTTTGCATAAATTATCCTAGGCTTGCAGTTATGAAAATAAGGCTTATACGATGCTACAGCTCTTTAACAGCAGTAAAAAACCATAACCAAAACAAAACCTTATTCTGAATCTGTAGAGAAAGGATTCCAGGAACTACTTAAACTATTTCAGCCATTTAATCTCAAGTGGTATTTTGGCTAATTATAGCCTAAAAGAGATCACACTTGTCATTGATTTCTAACGCCTTGTGAACAACTCAAGATAATTAACGACGTGAGTGACATTTCAGCTACAGGAAGGAGGGAAGCGTGTTGTACGCGCGTGTCTGGTTAGTGAGGGAGGGCGTCCTTCACTTCCGTCACGGGGAACTGCCCGGCACTGGGTGAAGCAGCCATTCTGCAGAAAGGTGGATATGCTCGTGACCTAAAATCTACATGTATGTGTCAGAAGTTACGTAAGCATTTTCTGGGGCTGGGAAAATGTAAAAAGAAATATATGCATGGGGGTTTTTAACAGTGTTTATTTAAAAAAATAGTTGTCTAGCATAAGACAAGAATGAATAACCACTTAAATTGTTAGCTAGCAGGTAAATGGCTAAATGAAAAGATTGTAGCTTTTCTCACCCGTTGTATCTCCTCCTAGAGCTCTACGTTTCTTGTCAAAATCTTGATAAATACCAACACTTTCTACAGATCCAGAATCA
Organism: Apaloderma vittatum; assembly: GCF_000703405.1. NCBI lineage: Eukaryota > Metazoa > Chordata > Aves > Trogoniformes > Trogonidae > Apaloderma > Apaloderma vittatum. Next base: position 30,111 of record NW_009726779.1, read on the forward strand.
GACCTTCGTGTAGACTTCTGAGGAGGAGGGGAACATTTGAATTTATATTTGCACTATTACTTCAGAAATACTTATTACAATAGCAGCTACACGTAACATGATGGCAGTATAAACTTTTCTTTATTATTATATGCTCCTACACATATCTTTTCTCAAGAAGTCTCGTTCAGACTATTTTGTCACAGTTTTTACAGCTTCACATCAGCCAATTGCTTTACTTCCTTCACTGCAAGAAAATAAGCCATTGAAACTCCTGAACATCGGTACATCGTGTTGTTCATTGAAAAATTACCAAAAGGTAAAATGGTTTGAACCCACAGTGGGAAGAACTTTAACTGTGGGAAAATGTCCCTTTGGACACGTTTATTTGAAAGAAGAGAAGAGAATCACGTCATACAAATGTGCTTCAGTCACACCTCTGCGTGACATCCCTCTTTAGCACAGGGAAAGAAATTTTATGTACGGAAGATCCCTGAGATCAAATTTTAGCAATGAAAAGATTCAGCTTTTCTGTGTTATGAAAGAGCTGGTCCAACAGTTCTCACTGCTTTCAGAGTAAGTTTCCTGTTAAAGCTTAGGACACCCAGCTCAGAAGTAATATTGTTGACTTTTGTGATATATTTTCCTGGTTTATTTCAGAGCTTGTGTCTGCATCTCTATTTGCAAGGCAGAAGTTGACCACCAGAGACAGCCATGCTTCAGC
>NW_009726779.1:30844-35669 GCF_000703405.1 Apaloderma vittatum
AACGTAAAAATATGGGCAGTTCCAGAGCAGTTTTCAGATTAATAAAAATTATCTGGTGTACTTTAACATTCAGTGATTCATGTGGAATTCTAAATTTGAAGCATGGAAAAAACAGACTTCAGCATTATGATATTACTGTTTAAACAATAAAACAGAAGCGGACAAAATAACCTTGTCACCATAGAACAGAATTGAATTTCAGGAAATCACACACCTTTTCCAAAAGTCTTTGTTAGGTGGGATTTTTTTCTCCCAATTTCAACTCCAGGCTATTTAAATCTTTGTTAGCCTCTTTACTAGTCAGATGAAAGAGAGAAAGCTGTTTGCATTTCCTCTATTCCAAATTCGGTTCCCCATAAAAGTGATACAGAAAAGATGAAGTAAGAAATGCCCTGAAAGCAACTAATTACTTGACAAATGGCAAGAAAGCATACCTGGCTAACTTGATTTAAAGCTTCAGCTAGCAACTTCTGGTTTATTCCACATAAGTTTGCCACCTTCTTCTGGCATTTATGATGCACATTCATCCCACATTCTAAAAGAAATGTAATGATGGTTATACAAGCATCAGAAAAACACTGTCTGACATGACAACAAGAAAGGATCGTTTCTCTGCGCAGTTCAGGAGTGTAAGACCACGTTGTTAATAAAATTGTAGTTTTAATCTAACTCAATGAAAGCTACAAAAATTGTTCAGAAGGAAAAAACTCAAATCATCATTACTTTATTCCCAAAATCTGTTACACTAAAGACCATCATACTTTTTTGTGGGAGAAGTACAAAAACAATATTTAGAGAAAATATTTTCACGACACTTTTAGGCGCTACATTGAGTCAGACTCACCAGATTTCAGCTATTTCCAATGTTTTAACTTTGATTATATTCAAGATTATCCCTCCACAGCTTGTTTTCTAATGCTATTAGTTTTCTAACTGCCACATGAGCCAAGTAGCTGTTTGTCCCTAGTACGAAATCACACATGGATGAGATGAATCCCATTCTACATAGCACATAGAGAAACACCGTGTGTGGCAACAGCTAATCTCTAGTGGAGGTGGGAGGGACACGACACCGGCAAAGCACAGAGAGGTCCCAGCTGCCCTCCCTCCCTCCTCCTTTGTACCTTCACATTTGAGTCCCTGTTTGACCAGCCCCCAGAGCAGGCTGCCACAGTGGTCGCAGAAGGTTGGGCTCATGTAGTTGTAAACTTTGAAGCGATGAGGCATGTCAATGTTGAACCGTTCCTTCTGAAACTGAAGACAGGGAGAGGAGTGAGGCACTTGATGTAAAACAGTACCAGCTTCTTACAGAAAACAGCTGGGATATTACAAAGCTACAACAATTTTTATCTTGACTATCCTGGTTGTAACTTCCCTCATCTCCAAGGGAAAGAATCTGCCCATCAAATACCACCCAGCTCTGCAAGGCTTCAAACTACGTTTCATGCTTGAAAGTATCATCCACTACATGTTACACACAATCTCCAAGAGAAGACAGAAACTTGGGCTGTACAGTAGAGCAACTCCCAGAGGAACTTGGCTGTTACTATACAAGGCTTTGTTAGTTCAGGAGCATGTAATTATGTAATTACACTGTAAATATACTGTTCCAGCTCTTACCATTGTGTCCCTGCTGTTGGCTGCAGTACCAGTACACCTCCCAATGATTTTATCAATGCATTTCTTATGAATAGCAGCATTGCATTCTTCAAGACATGCACAAGAAACAAAAAGATTCCTTCAGATAACAAATACATGGGATGAGGTGTTCACATTTCATAGCATCACATGAAAACACACTTTTTCCATCCTCTTACATCCACCAAAACCTTTCTTTTCTAACAAGATGATGATTTTTTTTTAAAGCCAATTCCTCCATTTTATTTTATCATAAACTCCAGGTCTAAACTAAATCTGCCTCCACCAGGCAATGCCACGAGCATTGGATAACAGAAGAGCAATATCGTGCTTTTGAGTTTTAGCCTTTGATATCTTCCCTACCCTGCGGAGTAACGCATGGAGACCTACGCTGAGTTAAAAGTGCTTTTCAGCTCAGCTGTAATTACAGTCGTAATTCATTTTAGAAGAGGTTTCACAAAAAATGCTGCCATAAACCAACGCAACTTTTCAAGAGCATTAGACAAGTATGAAAAAAATAGCTAAGTATAAAATCTTGATAATAAAAACTCAGGTAGGAACCATAATTAGACTGTGCAAAAGCAATGTTTAACATCTACTACTACCTATGGTGATGTTGCACTATGCCATGCATATTTGCAGAAGATTTTTCAACAGTAACTACTAGATCTACAGGTCCACGCAGAAAGTAGTACAAGAAAAAGGTAAAAATAAACTTACGCCTACATTTGTATCCCTGCTTGTTGAGTCCCCTGGAAAACAAATGACAAAGAAGGAAATCAAAACCCTCTGTTTGTTGGAATAAAAGGTGGTGAGGGTTTTTTTCATTTTTACTATGTCAACCAATCAATCCATTGCCTATGTGAATATTCGTTCCAATTAATAAACTGGTCTAAATTCTGCTGTTCAGAAACCTCTGTCTTAGGAAAGCAAGGTTCAGAAGATAGTGGTTTTGGATAGAGCAGAAAATTAGGAGGGAAACTCAGAAAAGACAAGGTTTCAATCATATCGGAAATCCTCCCAGTCTGACTTACACAGCCTCGCTACGAAAGAGATCCAGCTTCTTGCTCCCTATGGGTATCTACTCTGCTATCGGCCACTTCACCTCTCAAAGTCTGATTTCATTCTCTCGTGAAAGAACTGCTGTTGATCACGGGCCAGATCTCACTTGATGCTGGTGGAATTTTGCCTATTATTTCAGTGGCAAAAATGTTCCAAATCCTGTATTTTAATGTGAAAGAGACAACTATAGTCCTTAGGCATAACAATGCTCTTAGTAAATACATAATTTCAATTTCCCAGCACATATGAACGGGCATGTCACAGTTTGTCTCAATATACCTGAAGTGAATTTTGTAGTTATTTGGCCCTTGGAGGTGGGGAAAGCTTAGTGTTTCCTTCTTACCATACAAAATCTTTGCAGACAGAGCAAAATGTAGGTTGTCCAAAGAAGGTAGCAATAAATTCATGATTTTTGATGTAGTGGATTTTGGCTTGCTTAATAGCTCCTCTCCTGTTCATGGTTACTGTTCCCTCCTCTTCCCTCAGTGACTGTTTGCAGTCTACGAGAGAGATAAAAAGACACATTTAATACTTTAAGGTGTTACAAAGATTAATATTTGCTTCTCCAAAAAGTTCAGTTTGTTTTTCTGTTTCAGACTTGTGTTTCTATTTATTTTCCACCTGCATTCTGCAGACTTTCAGTCCAAGGAGGGTGGAACACGTGCAGGCGCTGCTTCCTAAGGCGTCTCTGTGCCCTCGTTTGCGAGCACTTGCTGCTCCTGCTCATTCAGAAGAAGCCTTCAGCGAACGAGCTGAGTGGAAGAAGGAGGCATGGAGTACAGTCTTGCTAGAGAAATGACAACCAGAGTTGTTTCTTGAAAAAATATGAGCTCCTATACATTATGTAATTTATGTGCAAGAGAAATAAACACTTTGTGAGAAGCAGGAAGGTCTTCTCCTTCAGCAGAAGCGTTTTCATGCTGCTGCTCTGAAACACAACCAGGGCAGGTGACGCGCTGCAGGACCTCCTCAGACCATACTACACAGAATCACAGAATGTTAGGGGTTGGAAGGGACCTCTGGAGATCATCAAGTCCAACCCTGCTGCAAGAGCAGGACCAGAGAATCTAGGGCAGGTCATAGGCTACTGTAAGATGAGTTTCTTCCAGGATCATTAAGCAGTGAGGACAAATGAGATTTTTCAGCTTGTCATTTCCACTGTGCTATCTCGTAACACTGATGCCAATGTGTATCTACCAAGGTGTTCCAGGCTCATTCTTCTCCCCTTCTACCCTCACAGACTTACATGATATAGTACTATATAATACTACTAAAGTAATAATAGTATATATTACAGTATGTACTGTAGCATCTAATACTACATAGGAATTACATATATTATGAGCCAAGAAATAAAACAACAAAAGCCTTTCCAGGCTCTGCATCCAACTGTCTCATATAGGTCCTTCATCATAGGTTATACTTATTTCCACTCATTTCCAAGGAAGCTTCCAAGTTTCTCTTACAAAAACGAGTATTTTCTGTCTCTATCTTTCAGCCACAACTCAGACTATATAGTCTTACCTATACATTTTAAAAATAATAGGAGTTTGTAACAATGGTAACTCCATGAAGGTGTATCAAGAGAGATCGGGTAACTGGTAATTTAACCCTAAGACACGTTTCTTGTCAATAGAGAGGAGCTGTTGAGGAACAATCCCATCCAGTGGGAAAAGATAAAGGCTTGAACTGGCAACAAGGAGCTGATCAATTGCCAACCCCATCCGCTCTGGCCAGCAGCTCCTGGGTCACAATCTGGAAGCAACATGGACATGGTTCACAGGTCAAACATGTGGCAAAGCTTAGGGTAGCAGGAAATTCCTGTCTGCAGGGTGGGAGCTTCCACAACAACAGAGCAAGGAACAAGCCAGAAGAGCATTTTTCCCCTTGACAATAGAAATGGTTTTTATATGCTCCATTGCATTGCTGCCTTTTGGGAATATCAGTGGGAGCTTTGCATTTTATACTGATAGAAACAAATTTATTTCCTTTGCCAAGTCACACTAGCTGCAGTGCCTTGCACTTACTAAGAAGTTACTCGGAAGCTCTGCTTTTCTTAATGCTAGCTGAGCTTGGTTTTTGTCATTTTATTAGCTGGCTGCGACCACTGCTACTCTAACAGACT
>NW_009726779.1:35700-75692 GCF_000703405.1 Apaloderma vittatum
GGAATATAGCCTATCATTTGACACCATTTCAGGTGTCCTGAACTAATTTATCAGTCACAGACAACAGGAGCAGCACATACTGTCTTAGAATAGAAAGGGCAATGTCAGCTCAGAGATTAAGGAAAGATTAAGCATACTAGTGAAAACAAAGATCAAAAAAGGTCCCCGGGTTTTGCCATGAGGTTTTAATGCACTTTTCTGAGAAACCGGCCCTCTGGTTCAGAGAAAAAGCCATCCCGTCTCTGCCCAAGAAGACCTCACAACATGCACTGTCACACCCTGGCACTCTGTACACCACTGAGTTACCTCTTCAACTCCAGGAACAGGATTAATTTCTGCTGCTCAAACAGGCTACTGAGTTCACCCAACAAAAACTCTCATCAGCTGCTGCACTTCAGCTTGTCAAAGTCTGCAAACATTACTCTCTCTTTGTTTAAACCTGCTGAGCAAATACACAGACCTCACCCATTGCTCCTCAGATACTTCAGGGAAACCACAGGCTGAAATGAGCGCACAAGGAAAACAACCACTGTTGCGAGTCAGTAATACTTCCTATTGTCTGCTGCATGGAGGGGGTGTCTTCATAAAAGTGATTCGATCAGTAACAGCAACAAAGCAGAGAAAGGTGTGTTTCTTCATAGAGTGTATTCTGAGGAGATAACCTCTGGTGAAGCAGATGAAGGTGCAAAAGCCTCCCTGAAGTCTGTAACAGAAGCATGCCAAGTGTTTAGTGAGGAACTAACAGGATTCACCAGGTGAAGAGGACACAGCTTCTCCTCATGTTGAAATACGTGTAGGAATTTGATATCGCCGATACTGTGTGCAGAAGTCTCTCAAAAAACTTGGATCAGGTGTTTCCTCCCAGTCTGCAACACTGGTATCAAACTTAACAGAAGTATGTGTGACTGGCATCTATTTCTTGAGAGGGTAATTAATGACCTAATTGCTTGAGTTCTGCAAAGAAAGAGGTAAAAGAAAAATCACACTTTCCTTAAGTATATTTTAATAGCGAAGATTCCTTGAGCAGAGCAAAACTTCAAAATCTGCATGCAAAAACAGTCTTCACAACCAGCTGCCTTATTAAATACCTTTGTCAAAAGCAACCAATATATCAAAGCATAGCTGAAAAAAGTTTCATTTCAGAAGCTCAGAGGTTTGGACAGCTGCTGTAAGCCAAGTGCACCTGAAGCTGAAATGGCTCTGAAATGATAGCGTAGATCATTTCAACGTACTATGGGCATATTTAACAACTTGTCTTTAATGTGTAAATTACTTTTAACATGTATGGCTCCAGAAAAGGTTTAAGAAGTTCAGCCAGTCATGGACTCAACCAGGGAATAAAGGCTTTCTTTCAAAGATGCAGAGAGATTTAACAATTGCAAGGAAGTAACTTTCCCAACAACTGTATGGATGCAGGGTGAAGATGGGGGTGTGGGAGGAAGAAACATAGAGGGAAAGACTTTGCTTCCCCCTCCAAGCAAGCCAGAATTTCCATAGATGAAAGGCTTCTCCTGGGCTGGCACATGGTCAGAAACAGTCATGTACAGACCAGCTGAATCAGCAGCTAGAATCCAGGTGACCTCCGTGGCCTGGACCTGATATTAATTATTTTGGATCCAAGCACATACCATTAAACATAATCTATTTCCCCTATTGGGAACTGTGGTTAATATTTATCACTGACTCATTGTTCATGTATTTCAAGGTCCCTTCTCAAAACTTGCAGCTGATCTGATAAAAAGAACCCAGAACTCCTCCATGCTGCATATTCAATAAGAAACCATTAAAAACGCCTGTGAATTGACAGTGTAGCTCTCCAGAAGTCCTGCAAACACGCCACTGTCTACACAGCCTAACTGCAGCCTGAGTCCTTCTGAATGTTTCCCAGTCCTTACAACCACTCACAGAGCGTGCAACCCACTGTCTGGAAAACATTTGCTAAACCAACATCACCAGGGCTCTGGAACTGCAATAAACTGCAGGGTGAGATGTCGGATTGTGTCATCTGAACCTCAAAAGTTCAAGGACAAAAAATCCCAACCTCCATAATAATAGAGGGGTTTTTTTTAAAAGAAGGAACAGAGAAAGTATTTACCATCTTCAGAGCTCATTTTCCATTTTAAGTTGCTCATTTCACAGTTCTGTTTGCGAACAGAGGAAAGGTAACAGTGGCGCTGTCAGAAACTGAGAACCGGGACATCAAACAGCGACAGACAAACCGTTTACTGAGCTAACTGGCTGCTGAAGTTGAGATTTGCATGAAACTTCATGATAAATTACAAAACGCACTAACATTTCTGTTCAGTGTCTCCTTCTGCAGTTCTAGAGCCCTGCACTTGGGTTTGTTTGAAAGTTAAGTGCGCCTTCAGGTCAAGAAAAACATTAATCTCACAGAGCAATCATTAAAAGGGAAAGCTTATTCCTCAGGAAGGAGACTTTCCTGGTACGAACCATCCCAGAGGAAAACTGCTCTGTAACCTGATTCTGAAGAGGATTGCTTTACAGATCATCCGTAAAAAACCCTACCCAACAAACCATTTACAGAAATACAAGTTTCCTCAAAATCTACATTCCTATGATGTCAACTCGCTATGCTAAACCATTGGGGGTTTTGCAATGATCACAACGTTTTATTTGCAGGCAGAATATTAATATTTCTATGTGGTCTCTTTCTTTAAAAAAAAAAACCACAACAAACATCTCTTCCATTCTCAGTACTTGTGGGTTTTACACTGCTGGTATTTAAGTAGCAATACCAATAATTTGCTATTGTAGAAGCCAATCCGATTTACTCTCAAAGTGGGCACATAATCTCCAATTACCTAACTCAGCCCCAAGCAGTCACATTACAGACTCTGGCACAGCACAGCTGGTCAAAACTGCTGTTACAAACTCTTAGTAGCACCTTTATGAAAAAGTATGTAGATACTACATGTGATAGTATATTCATTTCTACTGTGAGAAAAGCTACAGGTGTGTTACGCTCTGCCCTGCGTAGAGACAGGGACAACCAGGGGACACAGACTTCTCGCCTGCTGCTCTGAAGACACGAATGAAGTCCTGCCACGGCCACCGAGTCGGCACCTACTGCTGCTCCGAGTCCTGCTCTGCAGCGACTTTTTTATGCGTCTCTACTGAATGAGTCTGTCAGAAGCAGTAATGAAGTCAATGGCCTTTTCTAAAAGTGCTAAAACAAAACACCGAGCATTAACAAGCCCTGCCTTTCAATCCAGGAGAAAAAAACTCAACATCACGTCCACACTACAATCTTTGTGGAGCTCACACCAGCTGCAGCGCTACTGTGCTAACACAGCCTGTGCCCAGCCATACAGCCTGCTTCAAAAACTTTCAATACCTACTTTGATTAAAGCTTCTGCACAGATACCAGATACCACATCCATGGTGGTAAGGCAGGGAATAAACTGGAAAATGAGTTTTCTCTGTCCTTTTTTAAATTACAAAGGTGCAGTAAACCTAACCCTTAAAAATACAGCTTCTAAGTAAAATTTTTTGTGAACATATAAACTATATCAAATTTTCACCATTCAACAGTTCTCTGCTCCACAAAACATGTTAGCTACCTTACCAACCACATATGCTGACAACTTTGTGTTATGAAATTACTTCATCTGCAAATGTAGTATCATACCTGCCAAATTTCTAGAAATAGAATTTTCTCAAATCATTAAATCATACCAAGTTTCCCATTTACAATTATACGGCACAGTTCTGGCTTTTCAGCCCTCATCATTATTATTTACTAATAATATGACAATCCCTTCCCAGCACACCACATCCATAGAGAAACTTGCTTTAAATTTTAATTTAGACCCACACAGCATGCAGACTCTGATAGTAATCTGTTACTTACACTGTTATTTTTCACAAATGCCTCAGAGAAATTGTAAAATCTCCTTCTTCCCCACACTTAACATACACACACACACACAAAGAAAAACATATTCGAAAATATACGCAGCTCTCGGGTTCATATTCCTCTCCCAGAAGTCAGATACCTGAGATACCAAAAGTTCACAGGCAAATTACTCACCTTCTGAGACAGCTAATAGCATTTTAAGGAAAGAATTCACTAACCCTTTCTCCAGGAAGCTGAAGCCAGTAAAACAGCGATTCAGAATTCAAACCCAAGACACAAACATACTTCCAGAGCCTCCAAAGCTGCTCACCCTGCACTCAGCGGTACAGCAAGCCACCTCTGTGATCCTGAGTTTTCTTACTCGGTAAGGTCTTTAACTACATTTGAATAAACAAAGATCGAGCACAGCATTAAACCTATTGCAACTCCCACCTATTAAAACTAAAGCTGCTTTACAGAATTAGAAACCTACTTTCAATACTACAACGCGAGAAGGTGGGGCAGAAGAAAAACAATATTCTGAAATGAAAATGGGGGTCAACACCCTGTTCTCATGTTTCATACATCAGAAGAAAATCTTTTAATTTCCAGCACGAGCTTATTTCCAAATCACAGGACAGAGGACAATAAAGTTCTCTGACAGCTCTAAGTCAGGGCTGTGCAGTCCCTGTTTTACAGGGTCTAGGAAGAAAACACCCTATAAGACCGGGAAGACTTTTCATATCTACACCTAAAAGAAAGAATATACAAATTAAATGTCTCAGTGTAGTCTACCATGAAGAAAATTTTGATACCGGTTTATTCCAGGAACATTTTTCTCTAATAATAAATCTGATAATGGAGCACTAACACACTTACTTCTCAATACTGCTGCCTACCATCGAAGCAGGGAAAAGCAATTTTCTCTAAAGTTGGCAGAATGTTTGCTACTTAGAAGGAGGGGTTGAAAACCAACAGCTTTAGTTTACAAAACAAGCCAAAGAAAGAATTAGTCACTTTTGCAAAGCGCTTGGAGATTTTCAAAACAAAAGGTAGCACCAGTAACTCAAAGATACTAATGGTAGCAATCCCTTCAAATAAATCAGGGAACAACTGAAGCATCAGTTTCAGAAAAATCCTTTTTTAGTATTTCAGAAACACAGTTACCATACAGGTCTGTGAGGAAAGGCGCGTCAGAGAGAAAACAAAACGGTATGTGCATAGGAAGGAATGTGACCTGTCTCTGAGCTTTCAACTATTAACTAAGCGTTTTCGCAATGTGAAGAATGGAAGTTAATACAAATATCCTTGTAATGCACTAACAAATTTCTCTGCTCTACACTGGCAACCACTAATTTAACCAGAGAAAACACGTACAGCAGTGCAATGATGAGCCAAATCATTCCATGCTCACCTATTTAACGACACACTAATAGTCACATGAGAAAGGCCCACAATTTTGAGGTTTAGTATTTTAAATTATATTGATGTTTGACGTGAACACTGCAAATATCAGACTGAGAGTGACTTTTCTTCATAAAATGTAAACACATAAATGTCTTGAAAGGGAGTTTCCACTGCCTCTGTGCTTTGGTTACCAAAAAGGTACTGGTGAGCAATTTTCTGTAAAGCAGAAGGTAAATAGCAAGTTGTTTCAAAGTAAAAGGTCTAATAAGAGCATTAACACACAAATATTAACGTGTCAATTAAGGTACAATTGCATGACTTAATGATCTGTTTGGTGTTTAAGCTTCGTCCACTACCATTTGCAATCCCTAATAAAAGCAGTGAAAAGACTTGCAAGAACACTGTATCTCCTTTTAAATTATTTTGATCAATAAGTAAGTACAATTGTTTTAGGACTTAGAGCACCCAAGTCTATCCTACTAACAGCTCATATCGAATTACGGAAGGTTTTCACTTATTCCATCTCTTCTGTTCCTTATGTCTGCGTGGAGAGGAGGAAATATGCTTCAGCCTCATCAAATAAGCAACTGAGAGCACTGGAGTTGGTTTTGTACAGTTTTGGTTGAGAAACTTTCAAGTTTCTTGGACAAATGGATTTCTGTACGTCATATGTTCTACAAAAGGAACGTGGAAAAAGGTTTTATTTTTTTATAACTGACTGAAAAGAAATAGTTGACATTACCTGTATCTTCCAAAAAATACTGCACAGCCATCAGCACCTTGCCCTGAGGTTGTAGGTCAAGCTACGGAGATAAAGACACAAACAGTAAAGTATATGGTTGACTGAAACTCCCAGGAATTTCAACAGCCCTTTCTAGGGAATCAAAGCATAATATTCAACAACTACTGGATTACAACTTTCTTCCACCGTTGCAGCTGAACCAGGGGCTTTTATTCCATTGCTTTCACTAGTGTGCTGCATTTCTTTGACATCTACTGGAAAGTTCAGCGCAGACAAAGTTCACATTGTTTTTGCATGTCCCTTTCCCATTTCTGAAAAAGAAGTTTGTTGGCTTCTGTTTTTACTATTAGTAAAGCCAATTCGACAGGAACTCAGTTTTAAAAGAAAAAGTCTATACAGTCCTTTATATGTTTATCGAGAGTACAAACCATAAAGATATCAAATACAGTTGCCTGTAATCAAAAAAGCAGTGGTATCATTAACATTTATTTTCCTTTCTCTCTCAAACAATTACATATGGTATCTGTGGTAAATCCTACAGGCCAGCAAAAACAAATGTCTTTTAAGCCAATAGCTGAAGTCACTTCCTGCGCTCAGAAAGTAGCTGCTAATTCTTAAACTGCTGCCCTCATAACAGGTAAGAAGCTATTCAACATGAAAGAGTCTGATTCCATCTTCACTGTGGCCCTGCTAAAGCAATTGAACACTTATAATTTAATAGGCATCCGTTCAGCTTCAAAGAAATGCAGCCAGGTCAGCAAATTTGAGCAATTAATCTTCTTCCTTACCCAAAATTCTGCTTTGCCATTGCCCTTCTTGCACCGCTCTGCGATGAGCGACACACCTACGGTCACTTCAGATAACGGCTCTTCTGCTGCTTTCATGAGAACAATCTGAATCACCCGTCCTTCGTAAATGTGGGCATCAAAAGTTGATTTCCATTCTGGATACATGGTAGGTTTCTTCTGAACTAGAGTTTTTCCTCTCTCTGAAAGTCAAAAAAAAAGGAAAGAAACCATAAAATCAAATAACGTAGATCTAGTACTTAAACTCAACAAAATAAAACAGAGAATCCTTGTATTGAAACCAAAAGAAGGCTTACGACTTCTTGCACTGTGGTTGGTACACTGTTTAAATATTCAGTTCAGACATTTATAACTTAGAAAGCAAAGCTCATCCTGACAAATAAGGTAACAAAGGCAGTGAAGGTGTTAACATGCAGCCAGCGAAACCAGGAGGGACAAATCCCATTCTGGAATTCAGAAGCTGGTTTAGTCAGTCACAACTTCACAGGGAATATTTGCATGGCTTCTTTTTGGTAAAAACCTCCCTGACAGGCGGTCTGATCATAGTGAATATCTACTGCCATAAGGTAAAACAAGATACATCTTACGCTGACCCAGTTTATATTCAGACTGGGGGCTGAGAGGCTCCACATTTCATTAATCTACTTCCAGGTTATCCCAACTTTTCACTTCTATCTAAAAGTCACTCTCCTTGGCATTGTACTCTCTCTCTGCCTTGACTGCTACTTTTTAAAGGATATTACAAAGCCTTATCTGTCCTCTCTAGCACATGCAGACCTTGTGTGGTTAAGGAATAAGGAAAAGGCTGAAAGGACCTCAAAAACATCTCAATGTTCTTTTAACATGTACTCAGCCTCCCTCGTGAGCATCTCCACTGACTGTCCTCAGGAGTTTTACAGTGCTTCACTATTCTTATTAGGTGGATTTTTTTGCCTAATACACAGCTCCAGTCTGTCTTGCTACTGGCTGAGCTAGTTTCTTCAAGTCTTTACGTCAGGCACAGAAAACAGCTGGTGAGTGCATGACCTATAACAAGCTTTGGCATATTTCTAGATCCAGGTCTCTTAGTAGTTCCATTGACACATCCAAAATGACAGTGCCTCCTAAGCAACCACATCCAGCTCTTCACTGTGACTCTGGCATGCAGTGGCACCTCCCCAGTTTTTCTCTGCGATTTGCTGCTGACTCAATAATTCTCCATTTGTGCTCAGGTAATTGAATATAATTTTGTACATTCTGCACAGTTTCTGCTATTTATCAAGATCATTTGCTGCAATAGAAGTGTTTCTCAATGCCTTTCCAGCTCTGAATGATCCATTTTCCCTCCCAAGTGTGTAATCCGTTCTTATGATATCAAGGCTGCAGTGAAGCAGATTGAAGAGCTGGACCCTTCCCCAAGAAGCTGTAGTGTAGTCAGTCTCCTAAAATTGGCAATAGAATTTACATTCACTTCAACAACGGAAGAAATAGATACTCATTATTTAAAAATCCTTCTGGAAACTGAAGGCAAAGTTCACATTCATTCATTAACAACTTGCTCGATGCACTCCACCCAGTTGTGCTGAGCTATCCAAACAGGAGTAGCAAATACTGTCCTTGCAATTAGGGACCGTCTGCCAACAACGGCATTACAATTCACAACTTTGACAAGCAGACCTAAGCCTGCTTGTCAAAGGGTGTTCTGAAACGCTCAGAAACAGTCACCTGAGGACCTCCTCCATTTCAACAAAATGTCGAGCATTCATTCCTCCTCTACTCAGTCAAAAGCCTTTATCTTGAATTTAAGGAACTCTGCAGAAAGAAAAACTCAAATTCTCAGCACTGCAAACCTACTTCCAGAGCCCTGTGCTTGGTACTCTTAGCTACGGAAGAATTTGGAAATACCATGGTGAAAATACATATGGAAAGCTCAAACAAAACACAATATAGAGATCATTAGGATAGACAACAAAGACAAGGGGAAATTAAAAGCAGGCTGTTTACACCAGCAAGGCTTTTACACTGACTTATTTTGGGGGTTGCTAAAGCCAGATGCCTTCATCTACAAGGCATGCCTTGGGAGGCGTTCTTGGAAATATGAGAAATTGCACCTATTTGCAGAACCTTTGACAATGATTCAGGGCCTGCAGAAGCAGCAGCAGTTTACAGAAGAGTTGGTGATCCTCTTTGTAGTATTCTTAGAGTGGGAGAGAACTACTTCAAGTCTGTCCACAGGACTGTCCCTATGCTCCTGTCCCAATTAGTATCAGCTTTGATCAGTTACTATATGGATTTTTACCCTATGTAAAACTGAAAGAAGTCATCTGAATCGCTCCTTTTTTACTTAAAATTATACTAATCAAGCTATGTCATGGATCACACTGCCTGTCTGCAAATGAACACTTAAGCGTCAGCAAAGAACAGCCTTTAAGAACACTGTTCTTACCACTCCCATATTCAGGCCTCCTTTGTTTCTCTGCTAACATTACAGTCTTCAAAACATTCGACATGTTTGCAAATTGGCATAATGCCTAATCATTAGGCTTTCTTTTTCCTATACAATAAGCTTTTCCTCAAGCATGTTTCAGCATGCAAAACCAACAGAAGTTATCCGGCTCTGGTCAATCTGATAATGGGAACATCAGTTTCTTTTCCCAATTACCCCAACTGGTCACTGTTCCAAGGTTCACTGGACTCTCCTCCTCCGTTTTTTAGTATTTCAAAGACAAATGCAGGCAAAAAGGAGAAATATTGGGACAATTCTACTTCTCAAAAGGAGCTAAAAAAAACCCCAATGGATTTATATAGACCCACCCCTCCATACATTCCAGCAGCTGCAACGCTTTGAACGTCATTTTTTCTGATGTTCTCCCAACAGAGTAGGAAGCTGCTTCTTTGGAGCTTAACGTAATCGTTTGACGACCACATTTTCTGGAAGGGGCACCACACACCTTGTGTTTAAAGTCTAAACGCACCTCGAAGAGGAAAGCCCAATCACGTTGCATGGAAGAAGAAAATTCAACCTTTCCCGAATTCTTTGCTGTTTTGTGAAGCCCGAGAGCCACAGTGCAGGATTGTATAGCTGTGGTCTAACCAGCAGGCTTGGCTGCACAGGGAGGTGTTAACAAGACCTTGGGTGCAAGTCATTCCCAGCACATAATTCTGCCAAAAGACCCCACTTAACACAACAGCAAACTACACTTCTTGTTAATACCTATCCTCCCAGTCACTAAAGATCATTTAACTAGTCTGTGCTTGAGGATGGTTCTCTCACACCAGCTGCAGTTCAGAACCCTCTTCGTGGCATTCCACTACACTGCTCTCTCCCCTTCAGAGCTTCTGCAAGCACAGTCTGTCACTCATGGAGGAACCGGAGACAATGCTTTATTTAACACTTGCAAACCTTTATCAAGCAGAAGTCACAACTCACCGTAACCCATTCAAAAGTGACACTTGAGCTGCTTCACCACATTTTGTGAGTACTTGTGTGTTGGCGGTGTAGTAAGAAACTAGAGATCCTAGATTTCACCCTTACCGAGTGCCGTCACTCTGGCCTCAGGACGAGAAAGCATTAATAAACAAGTTTTGTTTTAAGGTGAGGACAGAGACATAAGCCATTGTTATTTCTCCCATTCGGAAAGAAAAGCTCACATTGAAGTGTGTGGTGTGACATAAACAGCAGGACTCATTACCATTCACAGGCTAAGAGGAACTGCAGTATTTCTCAAATTTGTAACCTCACCTGTAGTCAGTGCTTCCTTCATCTTGATAGCACAGAAAGGCTGTAGTTGTTCCCCTTGATTCTGCACAGGTCCCAGCTCAAATGAGTTGAAAGATATCCGTAAGAAGGGGGCCATTGCTCACAATGATATACAACCTAAGTGGAAAGAAGTAAATAAAAAAGACCTGATCTGAGACTTGTAAGATAGTGAGACGTTTCTCCGCAGCCATCACAGCTGACACAACCCATCCTCCAAAATTTGGAAGACTTGAATGTGGCTTTGAGATCATGGGCCTGAAGTAAACTGTAATGTACTGAACCAAAAAAATTAACATGCATGAAGACTGAATTTAAGACATCCTTTTAACCATATCCTGTTAAATATAAGTAGCAGTTATGCCTTTGACTTAGGCCTTGCTCAGTTTTTAAACATGGACCCTATTCATTAACACACAAGTACATGAACATTCTTATCAAATAAGTATTTCACAAACTAATAGATTGGGGGTTTTTTTAGAGATTTTATTTCCTCACACCTGGAATGAAGGGTGAGTTGAGGGGAAAAAAAGGGAAGAACAACAACATTGTCTGTTCCACATGTTCCTTTCTCAGTATTTCTCTCACTGCAGGGAGTGGAATGCACAAGTCACAGGTACACAGCCTTAAAAATCCCCGACGGAATTCTAGACACCTCAATATAACTGAAGTTAACCTTATTTTTAAAGATTATCTGAGAAACTACTGAGCCTACATACAATTTCTGGACAGTGCAGCAAACCCCACTACTAGATAAACAGGAAGAGTAACACAGTGTGATCAGTTAACTGAACTGCGTACAAGCATTTGGTCAGTGTTAACAACCTGAGTAATTGGTCCATACACCCGAGTTCACCCTTATTTTCTCACTTAGATAAACACAGTTACGAAAATTTCTGAAACCAAGATATTTCACTGGCTACACGTACATTTTATTTTTCATACTTAATGTGGAAAACAATGCACGTTTCAAATACCACCACTAACCTGAACCAAGTAGAACACCACACGAGTTCTTGCTTTCAAGTGGCAGCGTACTAATCCTAGGAAGTGTCGCAGAGATAATGATTCAAACTGAGCCTCTTTACCTGCACAGATCAGGTAAAGGAAGAGGGAGAGGTAGAAAAAACTCCAGCACTACTGTGTCACCTGGTTTAAACTATCAGGAATTGCAAGAATCCAAAACTCTTATCATTTCCAAGCCAGCAAACTCACGTTTCACTACAGTCTTCCCTCATTCTTAAGAGCTCCTGAACTTAGAGCAGATTTCAGTTTACAATTCACATAACCTTTGGCAACAGAGTTGGCCCTCTACCTTGTGTGTCAATATTGTTTTGTGAAGGAAAAATTATTTATTCAAAGGGTAAGAGGAAACAGGGGAATGCTAGCGCCCTCAGAGAACGAGGGATGCAGGAAAGGAGGGATTAGGAGAAAAAAGTTAACAAGGTACAGGAAGAGATGATAAAAAAAAAGAATTGTAACTGGGCTGAGCTGGCCTTTTGATTGTAGATTCTTAACTAGCTCAGCCAAGCAGCACTAGGAAGAACATATCAAGTAATCCTGCATATGCTTGCATTTTTTTAATGTAAAGACATCGACCTGAGAAGCAATTAAAATTCCCGTTATATCTCTTAAGGCCTAGAACAGTCATTTAGATAAAAGGCTGAAATCAAGAGCCTTTGCAGCAAGACAGCATGTAGCTCCCAGCACCATGATTATTTGTGCATCACACAGAGACCTTTCTCAATAATCAGAAAAATTTTATGACTAACATTTATTGAGATAGCTTTTATTAGCTGACTGTTTCTCTACCTTCTCTTCTGTCGAGTAAGTTAGAAAGCAGGCTCAGGATTACTTGGAACACTGCTTATGCCAGTGGAGAACTGAAAGCCATGACTACAACTCACATTTGCACAGCCATCCAGAGCGTCAAAGTACCAGCCCTCCCACACTAATCCACTGGTTATTGCCTCTTGGAGCACCATTCAATGAGACTGGAGACTGTGATGACCTCACAAAGAAAGAAAAATAGACAGCTTTTGTAAAAATTGACAAATATCATGTAAACACAGTGCTCAACCAGTTTTAGTGAGGAACACGTTTTAGCTGCTCAAGAGACTTTGTGCTCACGATGTTCAGAACTAATCTCAAGTGACCAGCTACACGACTTGCCAAGACCAGATCAAATATAGTTACTACTCAGTTTGGATGTCAAATAAACCACAAACCATGGTTATTCATCTTGGGGTAGAAACGAGCTGGGTAAGTCAGCATGTAGCTCCCACTGGAAAGTTTATTTGACAGGGTCACAGAACTCCAGGATAATTCTGGCTGGAAGGGACAGCCCAGCTAGAACTCACAATTTCCAGTAAGTCTGAGGCTAAACTAACAAAAAAATTGGGAAGCACTGACAAATCTAAATTATCAATTGCACTGATTTCACTCAGAGCATCTAGCTCAAGCCAATGTTAGTTAGTCCTGAAACAGAATACAAGGCTTTGACATTTACTACTTTAACTCCAAATTAATACATAAAA
Organism: Apaloderma vittatum; assembly: GCF_000703405.1. NCBI lineage: Eukaryota > Metazoa > Chordata > Aves > Trogoniformes > Trogonidae > Apaloderma > Apaloderma vittatum. The sequence goes on from NW_009726779.1 coordinate 48,785, forward strand.
TATCAACAGATACGATGCATGCACATTTTGAATAACCCTGCAGTCTTCCTCATTTCTGATAGCCAAATCATTTGAAGGCCACATTTTCAGCTCTGCTGCTTAGTTTTAAATACAGTTATTTGTTTTAGTTTCACCATACTTGGCTTCAGCACAATCTCAAATGCTCACTCAGAAACGCTGCTACATACAAATAATTCATCAGTTAGGAGAAAATGCCAATATCATAGAATTTCTGATGATCACAGAATCACAGAATGTTTGGGGTTGGAAGGGACCTCTAGAGATCATCTAGTCCAACTCCCCTGCCAGAGCAGAATCACCCAGAGTAGGTCACACAGAGACGCCTCCAAGTGGGTTTTGAAAGTCTCCAGAGAAGGAGACTCCACGCCCTCCCTGGGCACCCTGTGCCAGGGCTCTGTCACCCTCACAGTGAAGAAGTTTCTCCTAATGTTTATGTTATGCTCCAGCTTATACCTGTTGCCCCTTGTCCTGTCATTGGACGTCCCTGAGAAAAGCCTGGCTCTGTCCTTCTGACACTCCCCCTTGACATATTTATAAACATGAATGAGGTCACCCCTCAGCCTCCTCATCTCCAGGCTAAAGAGATCCAGCTCCTTAGCCTTTCCTCACAAGGGAGATGTTCCACTCCTTTAATCATCTTCATGACTCTGTGCTGGACTCTTCAAATGCACTCAGTCCAAAGTCACTCTGACAGCTAGAAGATGCCTTTTTGCTTTTCCATTTAACAACTTAAAAAAATCCCAAGCAAACCAAACTCAGCAGCTTACTTTCACATAACAAACTACCTTTTCCTGCCAAGTTTCTCTACCCTTACACATTATGCTTTTTTCAGAAAAGTAGATTTTAAGTGGCTTCATGCAAAAATCTCACTACATGATAGACTATACTGTGACACATTGGAGGTTAAGTGAGAAAGGAGGGTTTGGATTTGCTCCTTAAACACATTTGCCAAATCTTGTCTATGCTAAGATATTGCACTGAGCTAGCTGACAAGTATCAGCTGTACTGCTGTAAACAAAAACATACCCCACTAAAACTGGTTTTGGCAGTGAAACTCAGTGAAAGAGATTCATTTTAATTTAAGAAAGTTTCTCAAAATCCCTGCTGAAAACACTCGTCCAAAGTTTTGTCACAACATGAAAGAAAAAACATCAAAAATAACACACACGTTTTGCTTACTGCATTCTAGACAAGTCCCTTTCTAGTCTCCACCACTTCATTTTAGAAGTGACAGAACAAGCCCTGACTCTAGTTTTAAGAGCTGTATCCGTCAAGAACTGAATCTGCTATAAAACACTGGCTGAGAATCGAGAGAGATTTTACAGTCTACTCATACAATCTGTATTGCTGCTATGAAGCATTAAAGCCAAACTATTTTCCCTGAAGAATGCGATTTTATCCAAACCAAATGGTGGAAAAACTGAGATGCAAACTCCAAAAGTACTGCCCATCTAATATACAGGTTCATTAGCTCAAACAGTTTCAAAGTCACATGCAACCTGAAAAAAAAAACCCAAAAACCTAGGGGAAGAATATTCTAGTAACATTATTCTATGCGAAGTAGTCTGTGATGACCACACTGATTGAGAGTACCACCATCAGATGCTGTCCAGCACAATGTTCATTTTGTCAGGAATCCCTGATGTGCCCTGTTGCAAGCTAAAACCACATTCCATGCTATTTGGAATAGATTCTGCAAAATCCACAGTAATTTCCATGAAGCTTTAAAATTGAGACCTTTGACTATTTAATATGGAAAGAAAATCAACTGTGTTGCTATTAATTATAATAAGCATGTAGTGAGAAGGGAAACAACCATCATCAATGCCAACATCTGCTGGATGAACAAATACTCAGTTTTCACATGGGTGTGTGCGCAACACACAGTTTTAAAGAAATCTTCAAAATAAATTAAAATCTTAAATATCCCAAGGAGAATTTTTACATTATTAGCTAGCACAAAATTCATGTTAGATTAAAAATCTGCTCCACAGAGAAACGAGGGATAAAGTAAATTCTGTAGTTTCTCCCCTTCCAACAGCACACAGCAGCCAGCAGGGACTCCCGCTGCAGCTGAAGGCGTTACTTGTCAGGGTTCCTTTGTTGCTGCAATTCTGCCTTGTTGTAAACAGTGAGGGTGAGCCACCTCTAACAACGCAGAAACAAAGACAAAGCGGGAAGTAACATCAAAGTGGTGGATCATCTGGAGGAAATGCTGACACTGGCCAACAACAGAGCTGTAAGAGACAAAAATCCAATGGGCCCAAACAGTAGGCAAACTGTTCCATCACTGATATCGGGCTATATATCCAAGGGAAATACAAATGAGAAAACTCCCCTGCTGACCTGAGCCTCTGATTTCCTTGTGGTAGTCTGCAAAGCATTTGCAAACGGATGTAAAGCTGCACATGCAGATCATGGCTTTTCCATGCTGGCTCGCAGAAATGCTCCGGATGGCATGAAGTGACCGTTTTCTGCTTAGCTCCTTGCTGAGGCAACTTCCAAGGCCACACAAATGCTTTGGGGAACACCAACACTGGCAGCCAGCACCATGCATAGCTGACCAATTAGTGTTCTTCCCTGAGAAGATGCTGCAATAACTGCTGTGAGGTTCTTTTTAAGATGCAAAAATACAGATTATTTCCAATTTGCAGGTACCATTTTTGTACGTAAGGGTTTCCTGTCCTCCATTCTGGCAATGGACAAGGTGTTCAAGAAAGCAACCAACAAACTATTGCCCAATTTACTGCCCCCACAGCACTTCCAAAAACATGAACAAGGACCCCTCCTTGCTCTTTGTGTATGACCTACAAACGCAATAATTTCACGGTGATAATACAAGAAAGCCTGGAAGTGTGATTAGCATCCTTCACGTGCACACACCGTAAATACGCGCGTTGGGGTTCTAGTGTTCCTATGGATGCTCCTCTGTGCTTACGTTACGGCAGAACTCGGAGGAAGCAGACAGATTGGCTGTGGCTCTTGAAGAACTTCTTTCCCAGGTGTTCCTTCAGCTGATGATCAAAATAATCCCATCAACAAGAGAAAACAAAGAACACCTTATGCTGTAGGACATTTCACTGAACCAAAGTAATGATGATGCGAACCTCCGTCTACGTTGCACACCTACAATTAGTCTACAAGAAGTCCAGAAGATAGGGAGCTGTACTCTTTCTAAGCTTTCAAAGCAGCACAGTTGCCAGAGCGGGCAAAACACATTATCTGCAGGTGCTGCTTTGAAAGCTTAACATCCACAGAGTTTCAAGTGTTCTCCAAAAACCAGCTAAACTCACCTGGTGCACGTAGGTCCCTGCAGGAAAAGGGGATTTCTCCAGAGTTATGGCCCTGCCTCAGCATCACTTTTGCTTTTCTCTAGGCTTAGCTATTTGTCATTTAGGTTTAGCCACTCTCCTATGAGTGGTTTAATTTACTCCAGTTATTAATTTGATTAATCTGCCTAGGGAACCTGAGAATGGTAATTAGAAACATGACGCTTCTCAGGAACTGTTTTATAAATTCGCTCATGAAGATTTTACAAACAAAAACTTTAAAATTAAAACTGTGGGACTATGCATGTATGAAAGCAAAATATATCCACAAAGTAATATTAAACAGAATACAGCTATCTTCAGGAATTAAAGCATGAAAAGAGCATCTTTAAAACAGCCCAACAGTCCAATCACCTACACTTCCTGCAGTAATATTTTTATAACAGTGTACCTTTGTAAAATGGTTTTAAATAATTACAGGACTATGAAAAAGTGAGAAAAGATAAGAAGAAATTTAACACCACAATTCAATTTACTTGCAGTTAATTTTGTTGCCAAATGAAATTTTTTTCTGGTTTGTAATTTCAAAATGACAATTCTATACACTAAATTCTAGAGTAGATTATGTAGGTTTTGGGGGTTGCTTTGCCTTTTTTTAAATAAAACACGTAGAGTCATTCAGAGAGTCCTTCAAACCTAGCTTGGAAAAAACGTAGTTGCCATTTCTTTCTTCCCCCCCAGTATTTTCTTTCAGATAGTTCTGCTTTTGTTGGGTTAGGACAAGGCTAGAAACAGAAACGATGACATAACAGAATCCGTCACTGGTGGTGTTGCAACAGCCTGGAGAAGACGCGTGGCAAGAGATGTTCTTTGGTTTCATCCCACTCGGCCAGAAGCACAAATAATTCCGAGTTTCCACATCTTTTGTACCTGCTTAGCAGACCCAAATCTGCCTGAATTTATGGCTGCCATGTAAGCTGTTATTTCCCCAACACTCTCAAGGCCAAAAAAATTACTGAAGCTTTCCCTATCTTTATGATGAAAAGCTTTTCAAAATATGAGCATCAGAAATCTTCTGAACAGGCCAACTCTGTCAATGTTGGCAGTGTAAAGTCCTGAGAAGCTTGAGGGGAATGCAGATAGCAGGCAAGCAAGAGCTAAAGCAGACCCAATTTTATGCATTTTTTGGAAGACATGCAGCCAAATTTATTTGAGCATATGATAACATATGATCAGCTCAGTAACAACAGTCGACTGTTCTTCAAGTGGTTTCAAGTGCGTCAAGGAAGACAAATCTGAGTTTTGCACTAAAAAATCAGTAAGTTGAGGAAATTTTGGACTCTGAAATAGACAGTAGGACAGGCTGTTACGCAGCGTATGCTGCAAGATAAAAAAAAGCATTTTACACTGAATGTCCATTTCTGGAAAGGGAAAATGAACATTTGGAGCAAAGTTGGCTTTTTTGGTATTCCACAGCTACTACTTGGGGGGGATGGGGGAAATACTGTCAGCTGCTTTTTCTTTAGATATATATAAGAAATAGCCATTTTAAATACTTCTCTTTTTTTCTTTTTCTTTTAATTCCTGAGTTCTCCTTCCTCTTTCAACATGCAGGACTAAACAGTAGATGAAAGCACTGTAGGCATGGTGGTTTTCACCATTACCAAAATCAAGTTTGAAACAAAAGTGCAAATGAATTGTCTTCACTAACTCCAAACCCAAACATCAGTCATTAAAAAAATGAAAGAGGAGAAACACTGCCATTATTTCCGATAGCTCAAGCTGATATCATTTCATAAGTAGCAGCAACATGGAAGGATTAATACAACGGGGCTGGCGAGCCAGGTGCTTATGAAGCTCTAGGTGAGTGAGCAATTCATTAATATCCAACCACATTATGAAACGGGAGCATGTCCAAGAAATCAGATAGGAGGCAAACCACGTTCTTCTCTTCGCATGCATGATTTAAGACGAATTAGGAAGCGCTTTTTAAAATTTTTTTGACATGAGGAGAGTAAGTAGAGCTTTTTTTCTCCCTGCAGTTAAGTAACACAATCTCCTCTGTACAAGAGGAAAAAAAAAATCTCGTAGGCGAATGAGATGAAGCTACACCTCCTCTTTCCTACAGCGTGACACCCCGGAGCCAAGCTAGCCACCAGTTCTGGCTCGAGGTCCCTAAGCAGAGCACTGGACGCCTTCTGTGGGTCTCAGCCCCCGTCTTGCTGTTAGGTCCCACTTCCTCAATGATGTTCAAGGAATTTGCCAGTATTTAGTAAGTGCAACTAAATTGCAAAACCGTACATCAAGTTTGTCACATGCACATGAGTTCTGCAAAGGAAGCACATCATTCTGCAAGAGCCTTCATAGACTTTTTTTGTGACAACCAGTGCACTGGGAAAGCCGAGCTACTCATACAGCTTTCAGAAGGACCAAAGCAAAGGAAAATAGTCAAAGGAAATCCAATATTTTGCACAGTATCTGTTTAGATATTACCACAAACAAGCGGGCAGGGATCCACAATCGGGCATACTTTGTTAGCACCCTTTAATGAAGGAGTTACACCCCAAGTCCAGCCTTCAGTGTCTTCCTCACCCTTGCCGAGTACGCTGATCTAGCATTTGGTATAACATCCACGTTTTTTTTCTGACGTAAAATTACACAAACAAAGCTGCTTATTTTCTGCATGATTATAAGTTTCCTGGAGAGATATAAGTTGCTTTGAGATATATTTCCCAGACAGAATAACACAAAATGCCAACAACATATTTTCAAACCAAACAGAAAACAACATGACAACACTTCAGCTAAAATTTGACAACTCCACAGACATGAACTTTCCCTTCAAATCACCAGAATTTTGTGGTGGGTAGGTTTTTTTGTTTTTTTGGTTTTTTTACTTTCCACTGAAGAGGAAAAGCTCTTTCCCATTAACAATGAAACAGCCAAATAGGGTAAAGACGGTGTGTCAATTACAGTTTAAGAAAAGAAGGAAATTGGAAATTTGTCTTGTTTCAAAGGTACTGGCTTAATATCTCTATAGGAATTACAAAGAAGCAAAAAAATGGAAATAGAGAAAGTGGGCATTCAACAGAAATACAAATAATGCCTTCTAAAACATTCCAATTAGAGAACAATTTTACTTTGCACTTTTGAAAACATCAGCATATTATGCAGTCTGAGTGCCTCTTGCAGTGCACAAGCCTCCAAGCCAGAAATTCATACTACTGCCAGCAGCATGACCTCATCCTCCGAGTATCTGGAAAGAATATTCATTAGCTGAGAGCACTCTACCATCATTCATACAGGCTGGAAATCTGCTGCTCAGATAACCTTGTCAGAGGAAACATAATCCCGTTCATGGATGCAGGATTTTTATTAAGGCTTTTAAAGTAAAAGGACACAAGATTTGCGAACAAAAACTTTGCTCACTAACTGCATATTGAAAGGTGGGAATAGATCCAGTCGTCCCCTTCTGACTGCATCTGGAATTACTGGGGTTGTTCTGTTTGCTTTTCGAGAAGCCATTTTTCCCCTGAAGGCCACAAGCATACTTAGTCATTTCAGTCAGATACGAGACAGCAAGATGGGCTGAATCCGCCTTGCCGAGCCCAGTGTGCCTCCTCCATGCTCCTTCCTGGTACTTAAAGGCTGCTCAGGGTAGGAAGGAATAATTCTTTTATCTTGGGTTTGGTGGGGTGTATTTTTGGTATTGCGTAGAATGTGAGGGCTAAAAAAACACAGAAGAAATATAAATAACCAGCAAAAGTCAACTTAATCAAGACTTTTTCTATGGTTTTATAACTGAAACACGGATACATGCATCACTACCTGTGAAAGCACCTCTCACTTCTGCAATGAAGAGCTGAAAGAAGCACAAGTGGGTCACACTGAGGGGTGTATAGGATGATGCTAAATAATGAATGGCCACGGGGATCAATAAGGAGAAGCTGGAAAGAAGCACACATGACTGGGCAATGAGTGGCTTGAGAACAGCCCTGCAGAGAAGGACTTGGGTGTGCTGGTGGGTGAAAACCCGAACAGGAGCCAGGAATGTGCGCTCACAGCCCAGAAAGCCAACTGTATCCTGGGCAGCAGGTTGGAGGAGGTGATCTTCCCCCTCTACATTGCTCTCATGAGACCCCACCTGCACTTCTGGGCCCAGCTCTGGGGCCCCCAATGTAAGAAGAACATGGACCTGTTGAAGCAAGTCCAGGAAGATGCTCAGGGGGCTGGAGCACCTCCCCTCCGAGGCCAGGCTGAGAGAGCTGGGGGTGTTCTGCTCAGAGAAGGCTCCAGGGAGACCTTATAGCGGCCTCCCAGTACCCGAAGGGGCCCTTAAGGAAAGAAGGGGAGGGGCTCTTGATCAGGGAGTGAAGTGATAGCACAAATCAAACCGAGAGTAGTTTTAGATTAGATATTAGAAAGAAATTCTTTTCTGTGAGGGTGGTAGGTTGCCCGGAGAAGATTACCCAAAAAATGAACTAACGCAAACTCTTTGATTGCAGTTGTACTGTCCTGTCCCAGTTAGCCCAAAGAAGTAATGGAGTATTCAATGATTTTCCTACAGACAAGTTTTCCTGACTCATTATGGCCTAGCATTTTCTCCATTACTAAATGGACAAATGAGTTAGAGACTTGGTTACTTTCCCTGCACCTTCTAATTATTTCTGACTTTTTGCTGTACGTGTTTCTTCTGCCATAAGAGTGCCTTTCTATGAAAATTTTTATAGCATGGGAAATCACAAACCGCTATCATTGAACCTCCTGTATCATGTCATGGTTGGGAACCATGCCATTGGGACATGTCACTTCTGTTAGATCATTAAGTTAAAAAGGATTGCACAGAAAAAATGAAGAGGAAAAACCGAACTGCTGTAAACCGCAGCACTTCTCAGGCAGTAGCATACACCATGTGCACACTGCTCTTCCCAATTTTTACAGTGCAATCGTACTTTTCAAAGGGACAGACAGGTAACACACTGCAAGTACAGGAGTAAAACGCACCGGAACCAAAATGCTTCTCAGTTCCAAATGCAAATGTTCCCACTTGCCATTAGAGAGGATGCCTTTCTTGCCTCTCAGCACAGAATGACTGCACGTCTCCAGGCAGTCGAGTGGGAAATTCTCTTTCCACACAGTGCAATTTGTTTGAGTAGATCTAGCCTTAATGGTCTGCCCAGTCCTGCCTCCAAGTCTTTCCTCTGTGTTTTGATTCTTTCCCTCCTTGCATGCCAAGCAGCTCTTTCATACTGTTTACTATGCAACTTGCTTAATCACTGCTTGCTTAATTACCCTGGCATTTTGTACATCTGAAATACCTTTCACTCCACACAGCAGTGGCTGTCTCGCCTGTCTCGCACATCAACACGGCTCAAACGAGCGAGCAGTGGGAGCTGGCAAGGAGCTCTCCTGTTACTTACAACAAGCCACAGCCCCTGCACAAATTAGCCCCAAAGACTCCTTTCTGCCTTACAGTTTACAGCACTCCGCAGGCCACAGGATGCTGGCTTTTCCCCACGGGTCTAGATATTTGCTTCTACTACAGCACTTTAAGTACATAAATCCTGTTCTAATACTGCTTTTTCCATGTTAGCAATTACTAAACTGAACCCACAGACATGTTATGTGACCAGGACCGAGAGGCAATTCACACAACTAAAAAGAGGTAAGTAGATGCCCAGAACCCACTTCTTACGAAAAGTCAGTCCACATCATGGATAATTTGAGAGTCGCCTGTACTGAGTAAACAAAAGTTAAATCAACTTTGGCTCAATGAATTTAAACTCTGTGGGAAAGAGCTGCAGATAGCTACATTTCGAGCCTTTAATATACAACCCCATTCTGTCTCTGTGGGACTGTTAGAAACAAAAATAAAATATTGACTCAGATCTGAAACACAGCTATATTGAAAAATGTATTTGCTTGTATTGTGAAAAGCCTTAATTAAAAAGTAGTTTTGTAAATAGAATTTTTATGCTCCTGTAACATACCTTCATGTCCAAGATGCAGTTTTCCAAACAGAGCATCAAGTTTTTCTTAACTGTTCTAAAACTAAATCTATCCCTAAAAATAGAGCTATGAAACCTATTTCTGACAGAAAACGTCAGAATTATAAAAACCAGCACTTATAAATTCATCTGAGTAAATACGAAGGGAGAAAAGAACCTCACATGATTCCCTTGCAGCTGTCAGTGCCCTCTGCTTGCCTGTGTCCTGAGAAACAGTGGTTATTGGCAAATATACATCATACTCACAAAGATCAGATATCCTGAGGAGGAAGAATAAATTGTATAATTATGTCCCCACACTAACATTTCATTCCACTGAAGGTCTAGGGATTTTTCAGTTTTAAAAAGTTATGAGAAAAATACTTGCATAAAGCAATCATGATATTCAATATACATTCACTGAATATATTAAAAATCTGATATAATCTTGACTACCAAACTCATACAAGTATGTGTAACAGCTCCCTCTAAAACAAGACAAAAGTGAACTTCTACATCTCCTTATGTAAGTAAAAGTGAGTACAGTAATACTGTTTCCAGTATTGCTGGTGGAACTACTGTATGTCATGCAGTGTTTGCTCCGTGGTTTTTTAGAAATATTTCCCTTATTATGATGGGATTATGGATTATAGTGGGGTATAAAAAAATTGCACACAGTAACAATTTACAAGTCTCAAGCAAATGATACAGAGTGTTCAAGCTGCTTTCATTTCCTTTGCCAGAGGAACAGTGAAAAAGGAAAATGGAGAATAAACACTGTATTCTGGCTTTAGACATTGCCCGCAAAAACTACGCAGGCTTCTAGAACCACAAAGCCTGCATCTGAACTACCATTCTTTATAGAACAAAAGGCTACTTAGAAAATAAAACAAGTGCTTCTTGAGGAAGCAATAGGAAAAAATGGTGAATATAGATTCTTTCCTGTCATTGCAAATAATCCGAAAACATTTTTCCAGCAGTAACATTCATGTACAATGTAAGATAGACAGACACAAGACACCCAGCTAGTATAAGCAAATTAAAAGAAACTGAAAACAGTTCCTTTTTCAAAAATAGTGCTATTCATATTTTATCAACCACATTAATAAATGTTATTTTTCACGCAGCAAACTGTATTTTGAGCTTTCTCAAAATACTTAACTTCAACTAAAAGGCTCAGTGCAATGTATATAAACTTTAATAGGCTTGTATGAATTGGGGCCTTAGGAGTTAGAAGAGCTTAAATCCCCAGTTATCCCAGACTTTGCTAAAATTTCCTAGGCTGTTACCTCTGAAGGACTCAGGTACACGAGTAATAAACACCTCAAGTATTTAGTACCGCTCTGGAGCACCGATGCATCGCATAGGTACTGCCCAAGAAAGAGATGCGTCACCCACCTTGAAAGTGATCTGAACTGTTCTAGAGCTTTACTTGAGTCTTTGAACAAAAAAAAAAAAAAAAAAAAAAAAAGAAAGTAGAAGCATTTTAAGCATTAATCTGTACTGTTGCAAAATACAAAAGCAGTTTAGGAGACTTGACCAGTACAAGGGTGGAGTTGTTTCCACAGTCACTGTTTATAACTGCCAGTACCATGTGGAAATTTAGGACAAGAAAGTACAATAAACTCTGCCTACAGAAGAGAAAACACTGGGTTTCGAACCCTTGCTTAATTAAAAAAACCCCTTCAGTATGCTATACAATGGAAACATTAATTTCTGCTGTCCAAACAAAAGGGTGAGATTCTCTGAGAACTTTGCAGTAGCAAGTTTAAAAGATACAATTAAAGTTCTTCCAGCATCATCTAGTGAAGCCACAAATGGTTATTTCAGAGAGGTGTGCACACTCAGAGCTCGGTGGAACACACTGTTACACTTAGGGACTTGGCGTGAGAGACTCATAAGAAAAAAGTTCAGGCCTGCTGCTCATCTTCACCCACTATCACCTTCTACCTACTAGAAAGGGACGCTGACCAAATGGATAGAGACTTACCTTGTAATAGCAAGATGCCATCATATCTAAGGATTAGATAGTCTTAAAATCTGAGTTTTACTGTTTCTTTCAAAAACAAGCAACAGGAAGAGTCAATATTACACTTCAAGCAAGGTGTCAGGATGGCCAGTTACAGGTTCCTCACAGCAGCTCTACCTGCTTTTGAGGCAAGGAGTTAAAGACCTTACATTCAGAAGTTTCCATCCTGTCTCCTACAGCAAGAGGAATCAACAGTCTTTCCATAATTTTGGGAAGATGCATTACACAGGGAGGTTAATTTACTTTCCTAATCAGACAGAGAAGAAGAGTATTAGGATTCCTTGTTGATATGAATCACTCCTGTGGAAACTCCCAGCTTCCTCAATTACTCATATACCAAGGACCAAGAGAGCTGAGTAAGTCTACAGCTCAGAATTGCTGGGACAGGTAATTTGTCAATACTTATTAAAATTTCCAAAGTGCTCTTTCAAAGCCCTTTTTCTGATCTGAAACAAAATCAGCAAACTTAATTTCCAAGGAGCATCTCAAGCAATCTGTAGACTGTCTACTCATCATTGAGATAGGTATTTATAAAATTATAAGCAAGAATAACAGACATCCTTTTTATCAAAAGCTGTTCTTTTCAAGGGCCCTGTGACGTTTTTTCCAAATGGCCTGAAAACCAGAAGTGATTTTACAATTATGGCAAAAGTAAAAAAATCTTCCTATCAAGAGCTACTTAGATTATTTAGAGCTAAGTATATTCCATACTGCAAGGATTATTTAAAATGCTATAGAAGCCAGCAAGATATAGAAGAAACTACTGTAATATTTGTAATATGGTGTTATATCAAATGCACATACTAGATCCGCTTCCATTTCTTTCATAAATTTTAAATGCAAATCCATGAAAAGAATATGGTAATAACATTGTTGGGAACTACAGTGTCTCCAAAAGTTTTATAAGAAAGATCAAGAACAATGTCCTGAGAAGCCTAGCGCAATGGTAAGGAGCTATAGATGGGCTCGGTGGGTGCCTAGATGTTGGAACCAACCCAAAGGACAATCTGCTGAAGAGCTGAAGGGCAGAAGAACATATCTGTCTGGTAATTTTGGAGGCAAAGACTAAAAATAAGGGTTAGGTCAGGTTTTATGCAGATGTTAAGGGCACCTGAATCGACAAGTTCTAGTTTGTATCTTACACAGTGCTACATAAAACCTGCTTATCCTATAAAACTGCTACCCTGTAAGCCCCCAAGTTTTCCCGATCAGTATCTTCACAATAAATAATACTAAGTAAAAATGACTAAATACAAGGAATTATGGGGTATGGAAATACCCAGGGAAGCGGAAAAAGAGAACTTAAAATATAAATGTGTTTTATGATATTCTCTTCCTGGTGTATTAGCATTAACAAAGTACATTTTGGTGAGAGTTGTCTTATGTCACCTACTCAGCTACCAGGGTAGAAGGTATCTGAAGACAGATGTGTGTAATTCACAACAGACAAATGTCAAGACCAGGCTTCAAACATGCTCATTCTTTTATCCATTTCCTTACGCACAGGAGAGGAATTATTTGGATAGAAGTCTCACAACATCTTGTCCAAATCCTTTACCTTGAGGAACAGTACAGCTAAGGTTCTTCAGTTTTCATCCCAATCTGAAGATAGATGTGTGTAATTCACAACAGACCAGGCTTCAAACATGCTCATTCTTTTATCCATTTCCTTACGCACAGGAGAGGAATTATTTGGATAGAAGTCTCACAACATCTTGTCCAAATCCTTTACCTTGAGGAACAGTACAGCTAAGGTTCTTCAGTTTTCATCCCAGTACAAATACCTAACGCAGCTTCAGCAGGCATCTCTCAAAGAGGAAACAAAGAAGTGTAGCATTCTTTCAGATTTCAGCATTCATTGGACTCACTACAAACAATGACTGAAACCTCCTTTTCGCATCCAAAAATAAACCAGAATAGGGAGAGATTAGATTACATAAGCAGCAATCAGTGACTTCTGTTACTACAGGGAGGGGGATTAGTACCCATAAAATTAGACAAGGTTCCAAGTTGAACTGTGCTGTTTTCCTTTGAGTTTGACATTGAGAAATCCTTTAACTTCTCTGTTTCTTAGTTTGCTCTAATGAAACAAGATATATACACATGTGAAAATGCTTTAATTACAAAGACTGGAGACACAAACTAATATTAAAAATAAAATTTATTAACATCAACTCTCAGCTCAACTTTTAACAAAGAGCCGAATTTATGGCTTATATCTAGAGATAAAAGCAAAATTACTTGGGCTGAAGCAATCCCACAAGCAAGTTATATGGAAGAGCCTATATATTAAAAACCAGATGGTCAATCGCAACCATATCTGCAGAATAACTATCAGAAATCATATAACAACTGGTGCAGGAATCCCAGCAAGGGAACAGCAGCCACTGGAGGCTTTGTGGCATTAAGCAGCTGTCAAAATACAGTTCAGCTCTATGGGAACACACCAAACATTCCCAGACACTCTGCCTCTAAGTTTACAAACACAGTGTAAATAAGGTTTAAGCATCTAATGGCAGAGAGATGCTCAAATGTTACATTGAAGGCCAACAGTACAGGCAATGCGAAATACGTCTTAAGGTCACCTAACAGAGATAAGTTCTCCTTAAGAACTCAGGATTGTTTCCTCACTGGTATTTAGTAGGCGACACACGTTTTGCACCACACGGTGTGCGCAGGTAAGTCAGTAACAGCCAGGCTGCAGTCATTCCCATTAATCTGCAGTCTGTTGCTCATGCAAGAATTCTGCATGGACAAACTAACCTCAGCAGCAGGTCTTTCAGCTGATCTTCCATAAATTCTCCATTTTAAGCCATTAGTTGAGGCCTTTCCCCTCCTTCCCCCTCCCCACTTTGTCTTATTGTGGGGTCAGCCGGGGCCTTTTTGCCTCAGAAGGAACAAAAAAACCTAAATGCAGCAAATCAGATATTTACAGTATTTTTAAATCTTCCTTTAGGTACTGATGATTATTGGAGCTACGGAATTTCATTAGATGGATCACCGGCTCATTTCTAAAGTTCCTCTCTTGCCAGGAAGGTGAGGGACGGTGCTTTCCAAGAAGACACCGAGCAACTTTTCTCAAAGCTGACTGACACTTATGTTTATGCCACATGCATTATTTAGATAGCATGTAAATATTTCAGTGTGGCATCAAAAAGATAAAGATCCATCTGGATACGTGCAGTTGAACATATAAAGCACATACTTCTTTCAGAGTGCTCCTCTTCCTTTGAAAATACATTTCTGAATGATGAGACAGTACAAAAGTATTATAATTCAGAAGTCTTTCATAGGACGTTCCCATATTCTGTGTACTTACTTATATAATTACAAATTATGACCTCTGTTACCCAAATGATTCATTCAGAATAGCAGTAATATCCTCTGGCATGCATTACAGGCCAGCAAACTCCACTGAAGTGGCTTAATATGTCTGATTAGTAGACATGTTTTCAGTTATTTACAACTATGTCTAATTTTTATCACCACATTGAAGTTCCAGAGACTCTGCAGGTTTTCTGCCTCAAAGGGACAGAGAATTTTTTAAGTTTCATTCAAAACATTTCAGCTCTTTAACAGGACATGGCTAGAAACCACCTGGACTGTACCATGTGGAGACACAGGAATAGTTAAAACAAAATTTGAGATTATCAACTTAAATGGAGGAGAATCTGTAATAATTTCCCTGATACAAAATTATGATAATTCCGTCTCTTAATGACACACTGAAAATTCTCTGAAAAACTTGAGTTATTCTACTCATAAATACAACAGAAAGGACAACAAAATTACTGACACTATCTTCAGAGCAGTTTAAGCAAATGGCTCAAAAAAATCAAAAATAAGACACAATTCCCACAGAATTAAAGGACAAGAACACCACCAAAAAACCCACTTTCCTCCAGCCTTTATACATTTAAGGAAGCTAGCACATATCTACAGACTGGCCCAGTTGCAGTTTGCATATTAATCTTCATTTCGGCATTTTCCAGCATTTCATGAACTCATTTTTCTGGCTGGCAATGGAAGATGTTTTACACACACAGTGTCTGGAACTTGTACGATTTTGGCCCAGTGGGTCCTTCCAGCACGTCATAAAATAAAAAGACTTGTTCTACCAAAGGACAGAAAGACATAATTTCTATTCCCTGTTCCCAGTGACCTTGTTAGGCTATTATCTTCCTTTGTAAGTGGAAATCTGGAAGCTTGCCACTTCAAATAGCTGCATAATAAATGAAATTGTCTGTCAAGAGTACTCACTCGCCATACTTGTCTTTCATACTTGGCAAGGATTTCACTCTGTCTTCTAGAAGTCTTGGATATGGACCTCATCTAACTATGCTTAGGCAAGATAGAAACAATCACATCATCAGAAGAGTATCTGAGATTTTCCTTGAATACACACGGTAATAGATGAGTAATGTGCCAAGCCAACAAGTCACCAGGTTTATCTTTCTCAGGAAGCCCAGCTCAACAATCTGTGCTTCCTACCTGTTCCTAGTACAGTCTAACTCCTCCCTCAGATTAACTCTATTATTTAACTCCAATAATAAAGATCAAAAGAAATATGTTGCAGACTCATGGTTCACCTCTTTTTCTGATTTTTCTTCAGTAGTATCTCCCAAGACATAGGAGTTTCCTTTCAGATAACCCACAACTTTTAAGATGCAGGCTATGGCAAATCTAAGTCACAGTGATCAAGTCTGTCAGGGAACGGATGCAGTGGTTGCACCTGCCAGGAAATAATGGCTGACAAGTAAGTGAAACTGAGAAGAATCCATCTAAATGAGCCTCGTAGCCTGAAAACGTTTCCTGCTTTTCCAGATAAACTGGGCAGAGCTGCAGGAGACAAGCTTTCCACGTTGTAAATGGAGCAGCAATCAAACTGAACTGCATGATCCTCATTCGCTTGAGCACTCACACTGAAGTCAAGAACAATTATCCTGACAAGGAGGCACAAGCCTCTTGCAACTGCTATAACCTTACTGCACCTAAATATCCTGAACTTTGATAATAACCAGAATATGAATGACAGAAAACAAGTCAGAGGGCAGACCAGAGAGGAACGCTTACATCTCATACAAAGACTCACTAGGAATCTTTTCCTCGTTCACAAAGAGCCAGCTCCAAGGCAGAAAGCAAAATTATTAATGCGGTGCCTTCATAGAGAAGAGTTAAGATTTAGCAATAAATAAAACTTCAGAAAATAAAGTAAAGCATGCGTATGCTTGCAATAATCTAACAGACAGGTTTTTCAATTTGGTACCATAAAACGTTATATTAGCCCCTGAGAATAATCAGGACTTTGAATGTTTCCACAGACACTGGGGGAAAAAAACATCCTAAAACAAAACATAAAAATGTAGATCAAAGCATATAGTAAAGCGTCAGCCATCAAACTCTGGAGCCATAACAAAGGCTTTATAATCTAAAAAAGATTAACCGGTTGCCATTTTAGAGTGTTTCTGTGCGTGAGAGATAAATGAGAACATGGTAAAGATCCAAAATATACCAGCTGAACAAAACCCAATCTGTATTTTCCAAGACGACACTCCACTCTGTGAGCTTTATTAGAAAAAGCAAGGCTAGTCTAGCCTGGTTCCCTGAACGGGAAAACCTCAGCCCTGTATATCGACGGCAAGAAGAGCCAAAGAGTGTAACAAAAGACCCTTTCAAACATGGGAAAAATCTAAGGAGGACAAAACAGCTACTGTGAAAGAACTGAAAGTTCTGTACCCTAATACATTTCCAAAGGTGGGGTTTTATAGGAATACATGACTTTATTTGTATACCCTTTGTCATATCAGTTCTTTTAAAGTATGTCACTAAATAAAACAAGCATAAACTGTAACAGACTCAAAGTAAAGAACTGTACACACTTGCAGAATTGTTTGATCTCAGTGCAGTTGCTCTGAGTTTTACACCGCGTATCCACAGCTTTGTTGACTTCACAAAGTATTTGAAAGGGAAAAACCTCCAGCTATAAGCAACTTCTGAATATCAGCTCACTGAACTACCTCCTGTATTGCCAGCTACTGAACAAACACCCATTGGGAAAGTTAATAAGAACCTCAACAATTAAAAGAAAAATCTTTTAAGTTGCTCCTTTGAAGAGATTCAGACAAGCAAATTAATTATTGTGACAGATCCTGGAAATATCTGACTGCAGACTCCATAGGACTCGACAATAGCACAATGGATTTTGTTCAGAAGAAAAAAAAAAGTGGGGAAAAAAATCTCAAACGCTCCCATTCCTTTAGGATGACTGAGAGACTTAATTTTGGACCAAATACATTCTACCACATCACATACTTCCTCTGGAGTTTTACCATCCCATCCATTTCTAAATAAACCAGATACCGAAGTTGTACACATTTTCGGATATCAAAAATTTGTTGGTTTTTTCTTCAAAATTGGAACACCCCTAAACCCAGCAGTTTCCATATAACAGTTTAAAGATACATAAAGATGGCTTAATGACTGATCTCAGAAATTAATTAAATTGCAGTATACTGCTTCCTGCTAGTGTTACCATTGGAATTTGTTACTTGTTTTAATAATGGACTCTCTGTGGAAATGTTACGTTTCCTAGGAGCTAAGCGAACTGCCATCAGTCTCTGGAAAGAACAAAATACAAAAGAGTCAAAGTAACCCAGTAAGTTTCTTAAAAGCAGGTTTTCACTGTTCTCTACTTATGTATCCTACATAGCACAGAAAATAAAGGTCAAGGAAGAGAGGGAGCAGAGCAACAGAAAAACAAAGCTTCATGGAGTTTCATGATTTAAGTTTCTCCAGAGGCCTTCTTTGCATAAATTGTCTTTTAAAGACAAGAGTATTCAACTGCAGCTGGCTTTTCAGCAAAGCACAGAAATAAAAGGCATAGGATAAGAAAGTGGAGCACAGGAATACAAAGTAAAAAAGTGAAAGATGATTTTGAAATAATTCTGTGAGATATGCTCTATTAAGAAGTCACTAGAGTATGTCATGTGAAAATGTGTTTTAAAGTACAGAATGTGAGGTCTCAATTTCTCTCCCGCTTAAAGAAATATTAAAATTATCTTTTCCTATTTTCAGACTTTAACAACAAAGGAGGGTTGGTTTTTTCAGGGTGGTTCTTTAGGACACGCATACACACATCTCTTAACAGGTGCAATGGTTAAAACAATTGTAGCAGAAGGAAAAAATATTGCCTTCATTAACATTTAAATCAAATGGGATGTCTGGCTAAAGTCAGAGAAGTTTCATTCTTGAAACACAAGAGTGAAGTACTGAGGTTTCTGGCTTTTGGTTGGGCTATGAAGTAAACCAGCATTTTGCTTTCCCGGATAGGTTACTTCTAGCCCTGGATATAACTAACAGGATAAAGTTCATCTGCGATCTCCTCTCGGGCCCTCCAACACCTCCAATGGGTGCAGTTGCGAGCCCCTTACGCCCAAATCCTGCTGGTAATGTGCTGGCCACATCGCTCCTACTGATTCAGCCCTTTCTAGTGACCTGTAGAGAATGCAATGTTTTGATTTGCACAGTTGGAACACACAACCAAACATCTTAAAAAAAAAACCCATTTCAAAGTCAAAGCTTATATTATTTTTTTTGGTAGTATTTAGAAACACCTGAAAACTCAGAGCCTGCCCAGCACACTAGTGATGTGCTCCAAAAGGCCAGTGTAGAACTTAATGACAACTTCAACACATAAATGATGTGGGAATGAGCTCAGAAATGCATTTATCAAATGCACAGTCAGAGCCAACGAGCCTCTGGATTCCAGGACCCACGTTAAAGGACCAGGAGCACCCAGCCTTTCCCCGAGATGTTGCCAGAAGTATTTACCTCATCTTTGTTCCAGGCTTGATGCAATATTCTACGCTGTTCATTACATGGAAATTTCTGCAGTTTCCAGCAGAGAAGGGCTCAGGCAGTGCAAGGCCAGAAGCGCAGCACACACTGAGCTCAGTATGGTCAGTCCTGCGGTGCCAGGTGGGATCTAAGGGGAGCAACCCAGCAACCCAGTGCTGGTGAGATGGGGCTGACAGCAAAGCCCCTAAGACGAGAGCCCACGGGGGGGTCCCACAGGCAGGCACCCGCACTCAGCCTACTGCAACAGGAAAAACCAGCAAACAGCTGAAGAATATGTGATGCATTACCCATGTTCTTCTGGGCAAGTAAGAAGCAAGCAATTAACCTAAATTTTACAACACACTATGAGTTCGAGCAGAAGCAAAACAATTGTGCTATCCAGTACAACAACACTCTTGCTTTTTGCCATATCTTTTCACATCCAGCTCCAATCATCCTCTCCACTTCCTTCCACTGCTTCACGCACTGACCGCAGATGGCAGAGCTATGCTATGGTATTTACACACAGGCTTTAAAAGACTTACAAAGTGTAGAAACTGATGTACTGCGAAATACATCTGGTTTGTAGCTTTGCAAATTTCTTAACCAACTACTTCGGGACATTTAATGGTTAAGCAATTCAGCAGGGCTGTTAAGTGGACTTTGGAAAAGAAAACCCTGACCAGAAAATCCTAACTGTGCTCTTCTTCATTTATTTACTGCAACTTCAGCCACTAGAACTCCAGATAGGAGCTAAATGACCACAGCAGTAATACCAGAAGCCCAGAGACAGAAACAAGGATGTTATTCAGCGGCCTTTAACTCTTACTCACTAGGCAGCAGGGGGCTCTTAGTAACTACAGCAGAACAAGGATACGTTCTTCCACCTTGGTCTGCCCGAGACACCTTGACTATAGCGAACATTTTCAATTACATGAGTCTGGCATCCTTTTTTGTGCCTTTAAGAAGATAAAACGCTAGATATGGCTACCTTTCTTTTGAAGTATTTGAGTGCTCACACTGGTGTCTCACCACAGTGCCTGAGAAGCGTTAAGTGTACGGCTCAGCTTGGAGAGCTGTTAATTCGAAACAGACCTGTAAAACTCTCATGGTTTGTTTAAAGTAAACAAAGAAAATATCCCTCTGTTCAGACTCACTCAAATTTCTTTTGTAGTGCTAGGATCAGCATACTCACTGGAAAGCAGCATGAAGAAGTAATAAGAAAATCAGACTTACGGAAAAAAAAAAAAAACAAAGAGAAAAAGATGAAAACCATAATACAAGTAGATATATACTTATTTTTTCTAGGCTAGAAATAATGATATAATCCTTCCATAGCTCCAAAATAAGATTTGTTTGCCAATAGGATGAAGTCTTCAAGAAAGTAAGAAAAACATCTCAAGAATTCAAGCATACGATCACTACATGTGTATGTGTATCAAAACATTTTTAAAAAACGTAGAGGCTCCTCCTTAGTATCTCCAGAAGCATACAGCAATTTTTCCAGAAATGACAATTCAGCAATTGACAGTTAAATTTAATGAATTGAAAACAAATTATTTTTTCTACTCACTGACTTACAATACAGTCCTCAAAGATGCTTTTATGAAGTCTTGCAATAAAAAAGAAGTTAAAAGTTTTTTTTAAAAGAGTAATTTTTCTTTGACTGTGTCCCTTTAACAAAACTGAATACATGCTATGTCACAGCTTTCAAAGTATTTTTAGCTTAAAAGAAAAGTTTCCATTTTAGGTCATTACAGACAAAGAATACTGCTGATAAGTAAAATCAGTTTTGTAACTAGATGAAGCCCAACTTCTTGCTGTTCTGGTAATTAATACTTCATCATTTATTTCAGTTGGCTGGAAGGGTTAGAAAGGTTTTTTCTTGGATATTTTTCCATTTAGAGTCCTAACTCATTTTACGAGTAGTAGCTATCAATCAAGTTGAACTTTGCTCTGCCAGCAGCAACAGAGGAACATGGATCCACAGAAGCGGCAAATCAGTTTATAAGTGTTTAGAATGATTGCGTTTGCATAAGCTTTTGTATTTTACTGTATCAACAGACTTCAAGTGGAATGTCACATATACTTAGATACGGCTTAGCTATGATAAGCTGGACACATGAAAACTGCTGAAATGCATTCATAATAATGTTATCTAATTTAATTACATATATTTTGGCCTAGCTATGTTAAATAGCCACAGAAGACCTCATTTTTTTCAGGGAAAAGATGAAGAGTATTTGGTAAATTAGCTCTAATCACATATTATTCAAGATGAACTGCTAGCTCATCCCTAGGAAAAGAAAAATCCTTGAAATAAGACTTCTCCAGCTTTTTCTGCAGCATTAAGTATTTGCCCACAATACAAAGCAGGGGAAAGTGATGGAAAAGCCCTACCAGCTTGGAAAGAAAAAAAAATAATAATGAAATTTAGTTCTTACCATATGTCAAATCATGCTTCATGATCCAAGAATAATTTTCAATCTGACTTTGGGGTTCACCACTGATATACATACTTCTTACACTTTTAAAAAATAGATGTAACCTAAAGTCTGGTATATTTAGAAATGCAGTAATTTATATTAAAAATATATTTGTATTCTCATTAATATATACTTATGTTTTACTTATATATTCACTAAATACACTAATCTTTATTTAAGCAGCACTCAGATTCTAGTATGCTACTATAATAACATATTCTTGAAACTCAGCTGTGAATAAGATACACACTAACCCCATACAAGAAACATTTATGAAAGTATGTTTCAGTCAAAATTTGGCCCTTCAAAGAAATAGATATTAGGGTTATAATACATACATTAAATTTCCAAGAATCAGCATTGAAGTCTTCTTAAGACTTGTCTTTTAAAAGGAGAAAGTAATGCTACTACATCTTACATTCAAAATCAATCTACAGATGAAGAAGCTGAACGCATTGCTCCAAGGAGTTAGCAGCCCTCTGCGTCCAAGTTTTGAAATCAGGCTTACACAATGCAAAGCTCCAGTGACAGCAAGACTGCGCTCACAGTTACTAACCAGTGAGAGAATAAGGAAACAAGCAACAGAACACACAAAACGTAGAGGAGATTGAAACTAAAAGCAGATTTTGGCCATGAAGTCCTTTGATTCGTCCATTTCTCCAGTTAGGAGATGCAACAAAAAAGAAGAGAACTTAACATAAGGAGAGACAATAAACGGCTGGCCTGTTTTGGGCTCTCTTCCCATTCCTTAAATACTTATCTATATAAACTTGCAACCAAATAAACATGTCTCTTTGCTTCAACTGCCACCCACTGGAAATGGAAAGCAACATTAATTCCAAATTGCAATACCTTAAATAGGTCAGAAAACCAATCAGATGGATACTAGTACAAATTACATTAAAGCTCTGGGACTGCCTTGAAAACATTAGCGGCACTGCTAGAAACAAGCAAGCTTGCAAATTAAACTGAAACAGAAAACAGAATACAGTGACAAACCAGAGCTCCACTTCCTCTGTCTGGCCCAGCCCCGGCCGGTGGGCATTTGGGTTCCATTGCAAAAGTTCTGGAGAGGAGCTGGAGCTGGTGAGGGTGAAGTGGGAGCACTGGGGCTGGCAGTACTCTGACAAAAACGGCGCTGCAAGGATGCGCAGCATCGTATTGCCTGGCACTTCTCATCTCCCTGTGCTGGGCTGCTCCTGCTGCACTCCAGGTCTTATCTCTACACTCATATCGCTGCTCTCTCTTTCATTCATTCTTGCCTTAAAACAAAAATCCATCAACTTCCTTGCCTAACTGGCAGCTGCAGCATTCCGGCTTTCCCTCACTGGTAACCCCCATACTCCCCTCTATGAACACAGGGGGTCTCTGGGGTGCAGGAAGTTGGTGGCACAGATCCAAAACTTCATCTTTTAAGCAAGAAAGAAATGTTGAAAGGCTCGCTGAAAAAACCAGTATAGATTGCAACAGAGCATTATCATTCACTTCAGATGATACTTGTTCTCACTTTAGACAAAATAAACATATACTCACACCAAAAGTGCTCACCTCATATAGCAACATGAGGTATTTGCCTGCTGAAGCATGCACATCAGCTGCAAGGACAGCAGTGGAACAACCGTGTTTCACAAATGCAACAAAACTCACCCTTAGCTGGAACAGACTGTCTTGCAGACTTGCAGTTCTGGTGAACCTGCACTGAAGCTGTGATGGCTCAGGCAGGAAAGTCAGCAACCACAGCTCAGACCACTGCCCAAGCAAACCTGAATGACAGAGACACACCCTGACTTCGTGGAGAAAAAAAGCTCCCCTATAAAAACGAGACCAAATAAATGGGGAGAAATAGATTCCAGAGAACCTTCCATATTTAAGACATTCTCAAGCGTACATGCAATGAAGCAAGTTTTGCCAACAGAACAGCTACTCTACAATTATGGATGAGCCCAGAGGTATAAATTGATTGCAGGTCCCCTCACTATAAGGGTCTAAGGAAATTGGAGAAAGGGGAAAAAAGCAAGCCTAAGCATCTAATGTGTGCCCTGCAGGGACTAACAGACAGATGTATAAACCCTTTGGTCCCATGGTGGAACAACTTCACTGGACTTGCACAACACGAGAGACTTCTTTCACAGGGCAGAGCCAGCGCCAAGATACCTGCCAAAGTCATAATCCTTCTTAAAGCTCTATCTTCCTGCTCCCCAGCCCCCTGACAGGATTTTTCCTAGGGAGGACATGAGTGCTGTCTACTGATCTCTGGTTTTACCTCTGCTTCCCCAACCCTTGCGCTAGGTTTGAAGGAACTAAGTAACTGGGGGTGCCAGAGTCACCTTTTTAGCCAAGAGAACAGAAAGAGAAATGTTCAAGTGCCAACAGCTCACTGCATTCAGTTCTAAGCAAAACTGGATGTATCTTGGCTCTTAAATAACCTGGAAGAGTTTAGGTCTACATTAAAAAGCTCTTGCCTTTGAGATGCTGCTTCTTAGATAAACTTGTCAAAGAGAAATTTTAAGTGTCACCTCCTGTCAGTTATCAAGGAATACAAGCAAATATAGTATGAAAGAGCTCACATAATTTCCTGATAGACACGTCTTGTGCTGGATATTTGGCAATCAGCATCCTCAAGCCATTAGTAATAATATTTGAGTTCAGTGAAGGCCACAGTCACTGGCCAACAGACACATAAGGAAGCAGCTAAACTCTTGTTGAGCAATTCACAGCTCAGCACGAACACAGCATTAAGGAACTAGCATGCTGGATGTGAAGAAATGTGATCATCATCACTCAGTGAGTGATCTCAAGAGCCAGATTATTTAAAAAAAAGAAGTTTATTTAAAAGAAACAAAACCAGATACCTGTCAATACTGAAAGCATCCATAATCAAATCTATTCCTTCACATGCAGAGATACTTGTATGAGGGTTTCATATCCAGGGGTTTTCTTTTTATTTAAACTGTTAAGAAACCAAGTTCATTATCAAAATGAAAGATCCTGGCAGCACCTACTCGATGTAAGACAGCCATCTGTGCTCTCCCTTACAGGAATAAACATTAAACATATTTTTTTAAAATAAGCAGGAATAAATCTTATTTTCACAAGAGTTTTTCAGTAAAAAGAAGTATTTTCTCCAGTTAAAAAGGCACTAACAGAATCAGTAAGGTAGAAAATACTCATTTTGGATACATAGTGGCAATAGCAAAATGCAGTCACCCAGAGGCATTACAGAACACAAAACCAATCTTGAGATAAAAGGTACAGGGCAATCAATGTCATATTTCAGACATGACAATCTTTCAATATTATTGCACTGTGTCTATTTATCTTAATTTTCCTTGAGAATAAAAGTTAAGAATATATAATGGGCCCTACTTGCTGTTGGCTGGACCTACCTTCCTAACAAATTTTCACACAGAGGACTTTTTGAAAAAGAAGGACTGTTTATTTTAAGGCAGAAATACAAGACTTCTCTTTTGTTTAAACAAGAATCAAATGCAGTCTCTTCCTAGAAAAGCACAGCTCAGCCATCGAACAGTGTGTTAGCAAGAGCTTAGCTACATCGCCTTTGTACTCACTGCGGAATTTCCCAGAAAAAGGCGGACTGCACAAGCCAAGCTTAACCTCGAGCTTGGCTGCTAGACATTTTTCATTAACTCGCAAGTTATCTATCTACATGTTCCAGCAGGTAAATCTTAAAAAAATCTGGCTATAAGTTCAAGTAAAAAAGCTTTCGTATCAGAAAGACAAATCTGGTATCACAACCAAAACCCCTTCTCTCCTTAAGCTGTTCCTCCTATTGAATATTGATACATGTGATGCACTGAAGTAAATTAAATGACATTGGTGCAATGAAGAACAAAGCAATACTGACTAACCACTCAGATTTCATGAGTCTCTTATGCAGAAAAAACATGGCAAAGCTTAAACGGCACTTCCTCAAGAAAATAGAGTATGATAAAGAATCAAATATGCAAACAAGGGCTTTATCAGATCTCAAACAAATGTGTCAATGGGGAACAAAAATATTTTCAAACACTCGGAAAGTAACTTGACACTTAAGCACTAAAAACTGTGGGTTTCTCTCTTTGCCATCTCATCATTACAAATTTGTTGCACAACAAACATCTAGGCTAAACCAACAGAGGTCTAAGCTTTCAGTTCCAAATCAGCAGCACGCATGACTTCATAGCTCAGGGGTGGGGAAAAAAGCTGAGGCTAAAGTTTAGATTTACTGCACGTGTTTTGACATACATTGTATTTACAGCAGCTAGCCAGGACTAAACCAAGTCTATAAATACTTAAATCATTTATGAGACTGCGAAAGACTAAAGAGAATGCAAACCAAAGCCACTCATGCAGGAACATACATCTAATTTCAGAAGTTTTCAGCCATCCAGGAGATCTGAAACAAGATACTAATTCAGATAACTCCAACAACTCCTCTGCACCCAGTGAGGTGGAAAGGACTTCAGTGCACAGGCACCTTTTCACAAAAGGGGCTCACCCTTACCAAGCTGTTTGGGAAGAGATTATTTTAGGAAGGTCTTCGCCACAGAGACGTGCAATGCCTAGTGCAATACCAGTCTCCTTGGAGCTATCTCAACTCCGCTCTCACTACCAATAGGCAAAAGCGAAACCACTTGGTTACATTTCAACCAAACAAGACCACACAGTTTGCTCACAGCTCTAAGGAAAAGTATCAGGAGTAGCAGGATAGGAATACATGACGCAGATCTGTTTTGTTCTCAAAAGTGGGTAGCACCTTGGAATTCAAAATAATCCTGTTCTGGGGCATACAGAGAAGTGGTGCGCACTTTTTTTGCCTCCCCCCCCTTTTTTTTTAATAAGTTTGATGGTTGGCTGATCAAATGGGAGGAGCTTGTAAGCACACATCCTCCTCCCTTAGCAGTCAGGCAACTGTGTCATACAAAGCTTAAAAGCTTAATGTGTATCAGTTACATGAAGCTATCTGTGGCAGTCACTCCCAGACTTTATGGATCATGATTATCATTATATGAATACCAACTATGCTTAAATGTCCTTAAATAAACTTTTCCAGATAAAGCATTACACTCAATGGCAAAGGAATTACCAGGAAACACATTAATTTCAGTAAGAGGATACCATTAACAGTATTCTGTGGTTTTATGCCCTCTCTCAGTCTGAGAAATATTTTTCAAGAATTGATTTTATGGCCCGCCTCTTTGATTTGCAGCCACTGATATACATCTGTGCTGCATCACTTCCATCTTTTAGTCAGAAACTGTCAAATCTAATATGAATCGG
>NW_009726779.1:75723-79175 GCF_000703405.1 Apaloderma vittatum
CAGCTAATTTAATAAGTTCAAAACTTAACCCACTTAATGGATGTCACTGAAAGGTAGACAGTGCTCCATTTGCATGAATTTTAATTAAAAAAAAAAAGCCAACAGAAAATAATCTGAAACACACAGATATACACATCAGATTTCCATTCTCCGTATGAGCGTTACTTGTAGTAAGAGTCTGGTCTATATGAGACCAGAGATAAATCTTGCACCACTCTTGCTACAGACAGATTTGTGAGGTCCCCAGTCCTCCTGTGCCAGATTGCTCATTCCTCTGCCTTTTTTGGTGTAGTATCTATAATCTCTGTGGCCCTATAGAGCTATAAGCAGCACACTGCTTCCTACAGCACAAACTTTTGCAAAATTACTTAACTATCATAAAAAGCTGCTGGGGTAAAAAAAGCTTAGAGGCATAATGCCTCTTTAACAGAGTGTAAAAGCTCTCTCCCAGATACAAATAACTACATTTTAAATGAGAACATAACACAAGCCATTTCAGCACTATTTTACCAGGGCTGTAAAGAGCTCTCCCAGGCTCATCTTTCTTAACTGCATTTTTTCAAAGCACAGCCAAACAGATGCAGGATGGTTACTTTTAATGTGCTACCCCAATAGCTCTGACTGGGCACAGGTAGCTTTCCCCCTTTCCCTGTTCTTGCTTGTTGACCTTTGGCTCCACATGGAGTTGCACAGAACCAAATTCTGCACTCAGATTACACAGGTAAAGGAAGATTCAGAGAAAGATGACATATTTTGTCATGGAGCAGGGAAAACAGCTTGAAAACACTGGAACACAAATTGCTTTAGTGCTCTTTAGGCAGCTTCTGGACAGAACCTCTGAAACAAGATGGAGGAGCTGCATTTTACGCAAGGATAATTCCAGAGTAAAAATCACATAACCTTTCTCATCAGTGAATGATTAACAGAAGAATTTGGTTCCTAGTGAAATCAGCCAGACCCGAGACTCCACCACTAAATCCTTTCTTGTCTTCTTCCACATTCAGCTCTGGCTCTTCTGCAACAAACATTTCAATCCCTAGTCTATTGCTTTTTTCCCCCAGCCATTTTACAGTAGGTTAAGTATATACTTCATGAATACAACAAAGGGGATGGTGGATTGTATGTACATAACACATTTGGACTGCATCATCAGGAGACACACCTGAGCTAGCTTTAGGGAACTTAAATACCTGTGTCAATGAACCCAATCCAGGCACATACCTCAGCACTCGCTAACACCCGTAAAGTATTTACACTGTACAGTCCCCACCGAGGCTTGTCCTCCGCAGCTTCCCTCTAGATTAGCTGGACTGAAGTGAACTTTGATAAATCCACACATGCTCCAGCCCCACCTGCAGAGAGCTGATGAAGGGGCTCCTCTTTATGGGCGCAGCACCCCGAGCCAAGCTCCAGCTCCAGACGGGCAACACATCCACAGGGCAGGGGATTTGCGTGAAGTCCTTCCAGCAGAAACAAGGACTCATTTTGATATGAACTTTATTTGAATTACTGTGGCTTTCAGACATCAGAATAAATTCAGAGGCCTGAAAGCTTGTATGCTTCTCCCAGAAGTCAGTTATCTTAATAAAAGATGTCATCTTTCCAGGTTTTATTGTTATTTCCTTAATCTATAGAGCATCAAATAGCCAAGTTCTCTCTGAGAGATTCTTCTGAAGATTTCTCTTTAACACAAGTAGCTGCAAAATTTCCTAATTTTTCTAGTTTAGAAACAGTTTCTAACAGTATCTTTTCAACTGTGCTATCTGATTAAAGAGTCCATGTTGTTATGCTGTTTCACTGTTTCATTCAATAACAAAATTATGACCCTACTTTATAATTATACCCAGTGAAAAAGTGGGTTATAATTCAAAACTGAGAAGGAGCTCCTGTCTGGTGAGAACAATACGAGCATCTTCCTGATCAACCATCTCAAAGACATTAATCAGTTTCCTTAACCACACACATATCACATTTGTGTACGAGAATACAGTGTTCTATATGTTTGTATCAGCCACTGAGTGGCAGCAATTCCTTCATATCTAAATCTAAATTACAAGATGTAGGATGAAAATTTCAAAGTCTTGCTAACTCTTAATTCTTCTATGCTACCTCTAAATTCTTTTATGTTTAGCATTACATACAGCCATACCAATAATGCCTAGTGAAATACCTTGTTATGTGTTGCAAAAGTTATGTACTTTGTTCTGATAGTCCTACTTCCCTAGAAGTTTTCTACATTCAATTTTACAAAAAGATTTCTTTGAGTAAAACTATGTGGATCAAGGAAATAGAAAATGCCAGCATTTAATCATTTCTTAAACAAAAGCAGAGACCTGTATTTTATTATGAAACCCAAGGTAAGCATCAGAAACTTAAAAATAAAAGTAAACATCTGTGTTTTGCAGCCCTATGTTTGCTTCTTTCCTTAGTATTTGCAGGTTCCCATAGTAGTATCCTGGGGTGACTGAAATCTATCAGTCCAAATACATGTATCTAGTTTTTCAATACAGCCGTTTTCAGGAACTAAAATAAACAGGAAATACTGCATAAAGACTTAAAAAAAAAGTCTATGAATTATTGTTTAACCTCTTAAGAAGCACTTTGTAGTCTCTTATTCAGAAGGCTGTAGTGGATGTACTAGGTTGTAGCTTCCTATTTGCTCAGTACAATGCTGTACAGCATCATTTGATAGACAGAAAG
Source organism: Apaloderma vittatum (assembly GCF_000703405.1). Lineage (NCBI taxonomy): Eukaryota > Metazoa > Chordata > Aves > Trogoniformes > Trogonidae > Apaloderma > Apaloderma vittatum. Next base: position 78,424 of record NW_009726779.1, read on the forward strand.
CCAAAGAGATTATTTGCTGCCTTATTGCATTGCTAACAGACTAACGACTGCGTGAGGCTAAGGCCCAAATAAGATTTAAAAGAAACTAACCACAGAGCAAGTGCCTCCAGGGTTTTGAGCACACTTGTAGAGATGGTAAATGTTGTAATTCAGGCTTTAAACAAGTTTCTAAAACTAGGAAAAGGCGTAGCATGATGTTGCGGGTTAGCGCTGGGCCAGCCGCTAAATGAGAACTGATGATCTCACACCTGACTTCTCCGCAGATTCGGTTCTGTCCTCAGCGGGACCCAGCTGTCAAGACAGGGGACACAGGGCGACAGCATCTTGGCACAGAAATCTGCTGCCAGGCACAGGTGACCGCTCTGCTCCCCCGCACCCCTTGGATGATCCAGAAGAGAAGCGGCGCAAGTGGCAGAGCCCACGAGCCAACCCAGGTCAGATGGGACCGCAGAGGAACGTACCTCCACTCTTTTAATCTTTCACACCCTAATGCAAACGGGGAATTCTCTAGCAATGAGCTGAAAATCGTTTTTTTAAGAGGTGCACGCACACAAAAGGGACCGGCATTTTGGCTCCTTCATGCCGCACTGTGTGCTGCCGTTGGGCCGCACATGGCCCGTCTGTCCGCCCCAGGCTCGCTGTCCCGCAGGCAGAAGCAGGGGGTCAGCGCGGCTGGGCGGGGAGTGGGGGAAAGTCCTTGAAATTATCAAACTTGGCACTTCTGGCACCAGGAAACTCCACATTTCTCTCAA
>NW_009726780.1:0-40228 GCF_000703405.1 Apaloderma vittatum
GCCATTCTATGATTCTATGATTCTTTCTTTTGTTTTTTTATTTCAAGACTGGTAGGATGGTCATTGTTTTTAGAAGATTTCAAGGTTCTGAGGTTTTTTTCATTGCACTCTAATCCTTATTAATAAGCTTTCAGTACGCTATTATTTTTTAAAGTTACCAAATTTGGCCAAAAGCAGTGCTTCACTGCTCCATTTAACAATTACTGTTACTCACTGAAGCACAAAATTATCATGTATTGTATTTTTTTTAAATTCCCAAGTTCTTTTTTAACCTTTTCTCCCCTCAAGTATATATTACCTTGCATACATCCCTATAATGAAGACAAAAGACAGTTTAGGAACCAGTCACTTCTGTCTCATTTCTCCTTTGGTGAACCATGAATGTTTCTACATGCAATATAGAGAAAAGGAGAGGCTAACTGTTGTTGTGTTATATTTGTGCAACATACTTCTTGATCTCAACCTGTAGTCCCTCTCCCTAATAATCTGCAATTCAGGGAAAGTGACAAGAATTTTATAGCTAAAAAAAGCATGAGTGAATGCATAACCTACGCGTATCAAAATTTTATCTTCAAAATGGTCTCCCTCTAATCCAAGAAAAGGGAATGAAAAGGAGCAGTGGCCAACCTGGGAGCCTCGCATGTGCTCAGCAAGCACAGTCCTGCTGAATGCAGTTATCCTCTAGATATTCAGAGAAGATTCCTGGTGTCTGCTCTGTGAAATTTGGGTCCTTCTAGATTGCCCTGGGATTAGTAAGCACGGTGATACCTCCTTGGTACCCAGCTCCTAATGGGTCCAACACGACCAGCTACTTGCTCTGACAGATCTCTGTGTAATAGTGCCACGCCTCCACGCTGAGCTCTGAGCAAACTAAAAAATAATCTGTAGGGTATTTTCTAAAAAACAAGTGTTTCCTTTTTCAACTGTGTTTCTGGTTCGGTAACACCGACTGCCAATGTTGTACTTGTTTGGTCTCAGGTCTCAAAAAAAGTGGTTTGGATATTGAAGAGTACCAGAGGCCTGAGGATTAGAAGACAAAAAACTCTGGATATTTCCAGTGTAAAAATCTTAAACATTGATCTCATATCTGAAATACAGCTCAGTGACTTAGCAAACATCGCCTGTAGCTGTGTATCAGCAGTCTGTCTCGACATGAAAGACACAAAGACTGATGTGACTTAACATCAGGATAATCAGCTTCTAGAAACACAAATAAATGTGCACGCATTAAAGTATGTAACTCGAGCTGCATGTCGTTAGAACATCCCGTGAGAGCTGATTAAAGCAGCCATTACAATAAAGCAACATTTAGTGAAATAAGAGTTGAAATAACGTAATGATTACAGCTCAAAGCAGCTGTAATCAACTTGCCTTACGATGAGATGCCATTGAAATCTGAGCAGTCGTGAGATTTTTAGACATCCATGGATACTGAATCACTTAATAATGTAGCAGGCTAATAAACTGGAGATCTTCCATTTTTTTCTAACTTGAATTCAGTAAATGAAAATACAAAAATAAATTATAGTGAATAGCTGACAATGCTTTGTAAATTAGACCATTAAAATACTACATTCCACTTGATTCACATATATACCCAAATTGTTTCAGGAGGGGCCCCGTTAATACAATTGTATCAACCGAACAAATATGTGTACAGATGGAAATTTCAAATATAAGCCTAAATAGCAAATTAAACACGCACACGAGGGCATGCCTCTTTGATAAGCAACAAAACCCTAGAATGACAGGATGTTTTGAGCACTCCCTAAATTCCCCAAGCACCAGAAATCTGCATTTAAATGTAGTATTTTGTCTTTTGGGGAAATGCTGCTTTTATATCTAATATGTTAGTAAATAACTGTAAAGGTACTTCTCCCTATTCTCTGACAGATCCCGCTGTGCATTTTCTCATGGATTACACAACCTGCAGAACACAGATCCAAGGACATGACTGATGATCCTTCTGTAATTAAAGGCCCCTAATGCTGCCAACATGAGCTCTATACAAAGAGCTAGGTAGAAAGTACCTTGCCCTTTTCTGAGCCCTTACAGTCTCTTATGCAGGCAGCAACTCCAAGCCATTAGTGAGAAAGAAAGAATATAATTTATTTCTACTTTTGGGAAGAAACTGGAAAATATTACTCAGTTCATTTCACAATTAATGATGTCTGCAGACAATCCTCCTTATACATCCAACACATTCTTACACCATCTCCCCCAAAGGGATTAATCAACCGTTAACATGAGATTGTTAGGTTTAGCCTAAAAATTAATTAACTTTAAAAAAATGGTAAGCGGCAGACAACTTTGCAGACTTTTTTTAATATAGATCAAATAAAGTTTTTCTGCCTCACCATACTCTATCATTAAAACTGGAAACAAGAGACGTCAAAGATCTCTATTTAAAAGATGAAGATTGTGTTTGCTTGCATGATAGTTGACTTGCATAGTTCATTTGTAACAATCAATCAGCAGCAAAGCTGCTGCAGAATGAACAACCCTTGCATACAGATTACACAGAATATTAATTTCAGTAATAATTGAGTACTTGGAGTCTTGCATGTAAAGGGACTAATGTATTATACATTGCACGTTATGCTGTGAGAGGTTAGAGGATTTTGAAGCCAGACAGAAACCATAAAATGTGCAGACTGCATTGTCAAGAGGGAAAACAAAGAATGAATTTCTAAGACAGACAAACTTAAGAACAACCTAGAAAAACGTGGAGGGAGAATTGGACAGCTTGCACTGTAAAGCCACTCTCTGAAAGCAAACAAACTCTATCTGGAGTGTTCAAGGTTTTAGAAGAGTCACAGAAGTATCCACAAGGTAATACTGCAGCCTACAGATTATCAACATGTACTGAAATGAAGTCTTCTCCTCTCACAGATAAAAGTAACTGAACAGGTACCACAGAATCACAGAATGTCAGGAGTTGGAAGGGACTTTGAAAGATCTAGTTCAGCCCCCCTGCCAGAGCAGGATCACCTACAGTAGGTCACATGGGAACGCGTCCAGACGAGTTCTGAATGCCTCCAGAGAAGCAGACTCGACAACTTCCCTGGGCAGCCTGTGCCAGGGCTCTGTCACTCCCACAGTAAAAAAGTTTTTTCCAATACTTTTATGGAACCTCCTATGTTCGAGCTTGTACCCATTGCCCCTTGTCCTGTCATTGGACATCGCTGAAAAGAGCCTGGCTCTGTCCTCCTGACACTTCTCCTTGGCATATTTATAAACATTAATAAAATCACCCCTCAGCCTCCTCTTGTCCAAACTACAGAGACCCAGCTCCTTCAGCCTTTCCTCATAAGGGAGATGTTCCACTCCCTTCATCATCTTTGTGGCTCTGCGCTGGACTCTCTCAAGCAGTTCCCTGTCTCTCTTGAGCTGAGGGGCCCAGAACTGGACACAATATTCCAGATGTGGCCTCGCCAGGGCAGAGTAGAGGGCCAGGAGGGCTTTCGCCGCCCTACCAGCTACTCCCCTGCTAACACACCCCAGGATGCCATTGGCCTTCTTGGCCACGAGGGGACATTGCTGGCTTATGGTCACCCTGCTGTCCACCAGGAACCTCAGGTCCCTTTCCCCTCCGCTGCTCTCCAACAGGTCAGTCTCCAACCTCTACTGGCACATGCGGTTGTTCTTTCCCAGGTGCAAAACTCTGCACTTGCCCTTGCTGATTTTCCTAAGATTTCTTCCCGCCCATTCCTCTAGCATGTCTAGGTCTCTCTGAATGGCTGCACAGCCTTCTGGTGTGTCAACCACTCCTTCCAGTTTTGTGTCATCAGCAAACTTGCTGACAGTGCTCTCTAATCCCACATCCAGGTTGTTGATGAATATATTGAAAAGCACTGGCCCCAGCACTGACCCCCACTAGACAGAGGCCCCCAACTGGACTCTGCCCCATTGACCACAACTCTCTGACTTCTTTCCTTCAACCAGTTCACAATCCACCTCACTACCTGATCATCCAGTCCACATTTTCTCAGTTTAACTATGAGGATGCTGTGGGAGATAGCGTCAAATGCTTTAGTGAAATCCAGATAGACCACATCAACTGCATGGCCACCATCCATCCACCTAGTAACATCTTCATAAAAGGCTATCAGGTTGGTCAAACATGACTGACTTCCCCTTGACAAAGCCATGTTGACTGCTCCTAATGTTAACTGCTGGTTTAGCCTATGAATAGTTTCAAATAACTACTCTCAGGCAACTTAAAACCAAAAACCCAAACACAACACCACCACCCAACCCTTTTTTGGCATCCGCAGTCACTGATGCATTTTCAACACTCTGTAAGTCCACTCTCAGTCTCTCAGCCCAAGCCGAATTCTGTCATTGAACAAAGTCAGCATCTCTTCAGGTATGTAAGCAGACAAAGCTTTATGTGTACAAGAATTCACCCCTGCTCTTTAACAATCCATGCTGTGGAAGTATAGTATGCTAACAGACAACTACTAACTTTGAATAAACAGTTATGCGGAAAGCTATGCAGATCTGTTTACGAAATTAACTGTACACATTTCAGACCGTTCTGGTAAGGGCAGCTGGAAACTTCTGCAGAAAAGGTTAAGAAGAAACAAAACTAAGTTCTGGTAAATGAATACTGAAGATTTCATGTATCAAAATTTTTCCTAGTTAAAAGGATGAATTTAATAATAAGACTATACATGATCATCTTAAACCTACAGCTAAAAGACTGGACTAAACAGCACAATATAAAATTCCTTTAATTTTAATATGAGAATTATGAAAGTTACTAGAGGCTTCAGATATTTTGGGTTCTAAACTTCACAAACAACACCACAAAAAAATACAATACCAAGCAATACAGACTTTCATCTGTGTATGATCCAATAGTGCTTATGAGCCTGAGACATGGGGAACAAGTCAGGATGTCCTGTCTGACTTCAAGCTGCTGCTCCAAAAGGATCAAGATCTTCTGTGGATCTTGTGTTATACCTGCCAGTCCTAGGCAGGTGTCAAAGCGTATGGGCAGAAGATCTGAAGGGGCACCAAATCCCTATGTGCTAACATCTGAATGTCACTTCAAGATACATGATCTGGTTTATGACTGACTTCTGAAAATACAATTCGAATAACCATTCATAAAAGTACCTGCACACCTAAAAGGCATTATTTCCGTGTAAATGAAAGGCTATGGATGGGGTCATCACAGCTACAGATACGCAGAGTATGAATCATCTGTAAAACTGTCAGTACACACACTCACTAAAAACAGTAGTATATACTCCAAGTGACGAATGACTTGATACAAAATCCTACATGGATACTGTAACCAGCTGCATCTTTTCCTTCCATGCTGGACTCCTGCTCTTTGGTCAGTCTCTCTGGTATGCTAGTACTGTAAATATTCCTATTTTTCTTTCCTTCCGGTTTCCTTCCCACAAGGTGGCGATCCAAGAAACCCATTAAGAAACTTGGATGCCAAGTTACAATTTTTTTTTTGAGGAAATCAAGTCAATAAAGAACAGTATTTCAAAACACTCCCTTTCTCCTCTACCTCAGAAACAAACTCCACTTAATTTAAAACTAATTATAGAGAAGTACATTACCAAAAACATGTCTGCCACCAAACTACTCTCATAATACATCTATAAAGATACATAATGCCATGTATATAACCATACTTCTCCCTCCAAGTCTCAGGGCAGTTAGCTCAGCACTGGAAATTCCAGAGACTTAAGTTTGAAAACACAAAAGCACAAAAGGCAGCTGACTGACCATGCGGGTTCCACAAAGCATACAGTACTTACCTTTAGAGAACATACTTTATTTAATAGAAGTTTTTTTGCTCCAATATACAAAATAAGGGACTGTAGTAGTCCCAATTAACATTTACATAGTTACACAGCAAATAATTTCCACCATTTACAACTGACAACTTTCCCACACTCCCCACAGCCAAGACAAAAATCCTACAATGTTTTATATACCAATTAGTTATATTTCGTACTTTCCTGTCTCTTTTCAATTTTTTTAAGTCGCAGTTTCTGATATCAGTTAAATTAAGAACTTAAAATTATTTCAGCTGCACTAAAAGAAAAATGAAATATATAATTTGAAATACTATCTCAAAAACCCTATACAAAATAAAAGTCAGTATCTTATAAAAATACATAGCCGGAGTAAAACCAGTAAAACAACAAAAATGTTTTAAATTTTGTTAGGGTATAAAATATTTAGCAACTAGTCTCAGCTTTTAACTACATCCAAAAAAAAAATACCCCAACCCCCAAACATTTCAATTACCAAAAAGTAATGTGTCAGTCTTTTACAACACTGTACCTTTAGTATGCAAAGGACTTCATCCTTCTAACATGCACCATTATCCTTAACCCTTTTCGCACTGAAAGCTGAAAAAAGGTTCTAAAACTATTATTTTAAGAAAAATCCAATCCTATTTTCTGCATCTTCCACAATATTTAAGCTTTTACTTTACAATGCTGGTAGTTTAATCATGATGCGTAATTTTCTATAAAAGAATTCTAGGCAAACCAAGGCTTTAGAAACTTCGCACTTTACAAAAGCAATTTGTTACAGTATGACAGTTGCTAAATAGCCCAATTTATTTAGTGACCCTGTTAAAGATTTGTTTAACTGAGTGAATAGGTGAAGTAATTTCCTGAGCTAAAAGATACAGGTAAGTAAATAGTCAGTTATAGCAGCAGACAGGAGACATTCTTTTTAAAAGTTGTAACAGTATCAATAAAATAACCTTAGAAAATTACAATAATGTAAAAATCACTAGCTGAAGAGAGAGTGACAAGGACATCCAAGACCTGATTGCCATAATCTGGAATGCACATCCAACGACTTTCCAGAAATTACATTCAGCTACTGTCAGACAATGTACTGTTAAGTGGAAGAATGTCAAATCCCAATAGTTCACATTTCTTACAGATCGGGTGTTTTGTCAAGGTTTAATTCTTAATGCTTACTATTCTTAAAGGAATGTGGTATCTTCAGTCTCATGAAATTCCAATCCTATTTCTTCATATTACTCAGATGCAACTACTTAAGACCTTGAGTGGTTTTTGAGATAGCCATCCATGCCATTGGGAACAGAAGCGGATGTACTTTTGGGAGAGGGAATAATCTTGAAATTTACTTTGATCCAAAGCATTGTCATTTGCTTACAGTATGAACCATTAATAAAATATTAAAGAACTATAAAGACCAGTATACCATCACTGCAACATCATTTTCTTAATGGTATGCATTCTTAAAGTCTTCCATGCAATAGTTAATTCACTTTTTTCACCCAGTAATGGAAAGAGGATGTTCCAATTTAATTAAATGAAGTACCTCACTTAGATACCAGTTCCTCCAGAAGGAAATCTCTCTTTTGTGTTATTCATTCTTTACAGATATTGTAGGAATTGTTTTTAGAATTTATATTGGTTATTCTCTAACATTTAAACATAATCAGTTTTAGTTCAAATTAATATATAAAATTTCCAATACTTGTCAGAATAAAGGACAATACACAAGATCCTAAGTTACAATAATTTATAAATAAAAATAAACTATTACAAACCAAATCTTTCCCCATACGGAGATTAAAAGCCATAATCTTGACTGATTGTTCCCGGTCATACATTATAAATAACGTAAGCTTCTTCAGAGAAGCAAAACATACTTGCCTACCTGACACCAGTTTATATCTTCAGTTAAACTACCACCATCAAGAAGGCAATTGTGTTGGGCCCAGATATATCTTCTTGCTTACGTGTTAACCCTCCTAACCTCATTGCTTTAAACTTAAGCACAGGAAACTAAGTTCACAAAGAGTCCTTTGCCTTTTATATGCAAAGTCTGTATAAAATACAGATTTCTAATGCTCCTATTGCACCAGCCTGGCAGCGCAGTTAGAACCTGATTCAAATTCCACTGAAGTCCATAAAAGGTTCTCCAGTGACCTTTACGGGCTTTGAATTAGGACCACAGAGACAGACAGTATTACCTAATGGAAAGCTCCTGCAAGAGTGGCTGGTATCTCTCTTTTTGCTTATGAGATGCAGTGGAGATGTGTAGTCAGCATGATACCTGAGCAAATAAAATGAAAATGATACAATTGTTTTAAGAATCCCAAACTCTGTTGTGTGCAAACTGTGCTACTGCCCCTGGAGCTCCCTGCTTTCTTTCTTTTCAGTGCTTGCTCCATTCCAAGAAAGAGAAGATGTGAGTCATAAAAATCTCTCTTCATCACAGTTCCCCCTCAATCCCGAGACTGATAGAAGAGGATGTAACCAGATTCAGAGTTCTTTGAGATGTCTGATGTCAACCCGTAGAATTCTTCAATAGCTTGTGCATCAATTTTCTGTATGTAAAAATCCAAAAATTTAAAGTAAGAATATCTTGCGTATACAGGACATTAAGTTTCACGCCAAACAGCAATAGCTTTCACATAATTACAAAAAGTAATAAAATCCAAATAACTCAAACTTGTTATGTTTTGGTTTTCTCTCTGTCATCAACAGCACAGAGGGCAGCGGCTATACACACTTTATAGAGAGACATTTCAGTATTAAATGAACCTACTATGAATGCAATCTTACATGCGCTGCTTAGGGAAATTTCACACAGCAAAAGTTTTAAAGACAAAGATATCCCAATGCGATTTTATAACAATATGAAGAATATAAGTACAAACTACCACTTCTAAATCTAAGCAGTGTAAGCCAATCAAGTGCAGAGGAGAATAAAGAGAAGGCAGAGGATGAAGGCAAACTTCAGTTTTTCACACAAAATGTTTGTCTGTGATCCTGTTAGGTCAGAAAGTCTCCTATAACCAAGATTTTTCTGGGAAATTTGCAAAGCTTCTGTCAAGAAGGTGAAAAGAGTATTGTCTGCTTTTCATCGCCACGATTTCTGGCTACAGAAGAAACCGAAACTGAAAGGAAGCTCTCTTGCTACATCATAAATCAAAGGCAGTTATGCTACAAATACCAACAGGGTGGAAAGATAAATCTTCCTTTGCTTAGGCAGATTTTATTTAATCTCATTCCCAGTATTTGGAATAAAACCTCTCTCAGCAAGGAGTCAGCCATTCTAAGTTGATGAACCACAAACCTAAAAGTCAATTAGATGTTTTAGATTTGAGAACAAACAAATTCTTTCCTTCCCCTTTAGAAGGGCTAAGAGAAAAAACTCAAAACATTACTGCCAGGTGTTACTGCTTTGGAATTGGATGTTTGTGAAATGATAGGAGATCTACTATGGTGCTCTGTTTTCCCTGGAGGAAACTGTACTTTTGACCCTATTGAGACATTTCAATTTACGGTGTATCTTGATAAGACACACAGACAGTCCTTTTACTTTCCTAACAGCTTTCTATATTTCCATGTTTGTCACTTCCTGTGTGAACAACTGCTCATAACGTGGCTTGGAGATAAGAACTTTTCAATACTCTTGACTCGTCCTGCCAATGCTGCCAGTTAACAACATTAGTCCAACACCTGTCTCACTCATTTTTCTTCTTTTCAGTTATGCAGTTCTTGGGTATTGTAAGGAAAATGTAGACTATTCATTTTGTAGATTTAATCAATTCAAAGTCAGGAAAAGGGACTGGGGCAGCACAATCATACTTCTGTTCATACATAAGCATAGACAAGGGGGAGGAAAATGAAGACGGCAGAACAAGCAAAAAAACTGAGATAATGTAATACCAGGACATCAGCAGTTTTTACTCCTTCTCTCAATAAAGAATAAAAGATAACTGATGAAACAGAAAGATAACAAAGTCAAAACTGGTGAAGTCAAAACTGCTGTTCCAAAAAAAACCACAAACAACTGGTGAAGTCATAGAATTAGAATTATAGAATGGCCTAAGCTGGAAGGGACCTTAGAGATCATTTTAATCCAGCCTCCCTGCCACCAGGGACGCCACCTCTTGACTAGATCAGGCAACACATGGGGACCGAACGGGAATCGAACCCGCAACCTTAGCGTTGTTAGCGCTATGCTCTACTGACTGAGCTAACCGGCCCCCTTAACTGCTGTTCCAAATTAGTCAGAAACGTTTTGTTGTGGTTTTTTTTATAATAATTTTTATACGAAGAATTCCTGGAAGTATGTCTAATATTAGCAAGAACAACACCAGATGCAAAAGGCTCCTGTTTCAGGGAGTAACTTAAATTTTATAGTGAAATCTCAAAAATCTGAATTTGTTCCTTTGTCTGAAACAATCCAAGATACTCGATAAAACAGAATAGCACACTGGTCCATTCCATTAAATCTTAAAATTCCAGAAAATACAAACGAATGGCTTGCATCAAAAAATTGCCCTCAGAAAAGCACCACAGCAAACCCATTTATCTATATCTTTATTTGCCATATGTTCTGGCCCCTGGAATAGCTTATTAAACAAAGGTGAAAGACAGTGGCCATACACAAGGCAGCTTCTTTCAGGAAGTATGAAGAAGAAGGCAATTCAAAGTATTGTGTGGTTAAACTGTAAGGTGCAGCTCAGCACTCACAGTTATTCCACTAAGACTGGGGTTGAACTCTCTCTTCGTTAGCATCCAGCCCTTTTACTGTAAGTACCTGTATACACAAGGGGGGTGCATGCACTCTAGTTGGTCTGAGAAAAAAAGTCCAGGGTTTACACAAAGCTTACCTCAACAATATCATCATCAAAAAGTAACCAAAAATCATGACTCTTCACTATTGCAATATAATGTCCTCTGTTAGGGCCACTGTAAAATAAAATTAGAAAACAGACTGTAATACACACGTATGTAGAAATGTATTTCATTAACTATTTTTTTTTGTTTTAGAAGAGCAATACTTAACAGTAATTAAAATGGCTACCACTACAGTGTTTGTTTGGATGTTTCCTTTGGTTGTTTTTCCTTTCCACTATCTATCATCTTCATAATAAGGTCCTTCTTATCTCTACATTTAATATTGTGCTAAAAAGGATTATAATTTCAAGTGAGGAATACGCACCACAGACATTGAAAATACAAATGAAATTTGAAAAAAAAAAAAGAGAAACAGAGAAGAGAATTCAAGAAAACATTGTGATGTTTCATAGAGACAGAACAGATCCCAAACTATTTCTGATCTTCAAAAAGAAAAACATGTAGAGCTGCTGTTCATCTAAGGTCTCAGTCAGAAATCTCTTTATCTGGTCCACTGTAAACAAAAATGGAATTAAACTGGCAGTTTATAAGTCTCAAGAATCCTCACAGCAAAGACAAGGGCTCACAATTAAATTACATCTGTTACAATGCACAGCTCTTCAGCTTATGACACACAAGAAATTTCTCAACTATGACAGAAAAAAAGTTACTTAAAACCATCCTATTTCTAACTGGATTTCAAATGAGGAAATAATACATTTTCTGACACAGCTGAACCTTACAACTGGAAGTGGACAACTAGTTAAAGCAGTTCTGGAATTGCCTTAACTGGCTACCAGCCCTCACACAGTTTTTACATCTACATCAGAGAGGGAAGGCTGCCATCTGTGAGGGACATGTCTGTGTAACCAAATCACGTAACTCAGTGAAAACTGGGTTCATCTGCCACAGCTCTGAAAATGGGTTCCCAAGACTGCAGCTTGAATGACAGAGACAGAAACAGTCAGAATCGGACAGAGTTTTTCCCTAAAATTCAGAATGAGAGCATCCCAGAAAACTATGGCACAAAGGCTTATTTTCCAAAATTGTCCCGGCCAACTTGAGACCTCATCTTCTTAACTCTGCTGTAATCCTGCGTCTATCTACAGAGGAGTAGGGGCACGGGTGGAATAAGGGCAAGAACTAGAGGGCAGGTCTGACATTTTGAAGGACATGGACATCCAAAAGTTGGAAGAATAGGCTGATAAGAACCTCATGAAGTTTAACAAGTATGAACGCAAAGTCTTATGCCAGACTAACTCCATCCAACAGCACCAGATGCAAACCAAGTGGCTAGGTGGGCTCAGGAGGTCAACAAGATGAGCCGTTAGCCACCAGGACATCGTTTTGGTGACAGGGGTGAGAGTATGTGGGGTTGTACTCTAAGAGTAGAGCCAGCAGTGAAGTGATAAATCTCACCACTCTGCATACTGGGACACAAAACTGGGCATAGGATTCCAGATATGACTTTTCCATTATAATGGAGAAACAGAAAAATGAGGAAGTCCAGTGGCAGACCACGATGGTTGTCAGAGGGCTGCAGCACCGGAGGGATGATGAGAGCCGAGAGAGCTGGCTTTATTCAGCCCGGAGGAATCCAATTGCTGTCTTCAACCACCCAAAAAGGAAGAATTATAAAGAAATCAGAGGCAGGCTCTTCGCAGAAATGCACAGTGAAAGGACAAGAGGCAGTGGCTGCAAACTGCAGAAGAAATTCTGCCCAGATACAGGGAAAAAAAAGTCACTGTGAGAACGCTGACAGACTGGAACAAATTGCCCAAAGGGGCGGTAAAATCAGCATTCTTAATCGTGAAACTAAGCCCAGTGCAACCTAATACATTGTTCAAGTAAGCCCTGCTTTGTGCTTTAAGTAGTTATCTTCACAATGTAAACTATCTTGTGATTCTAGATGTAAAATCACCATTTTCAATTTTGGGGCTTTTATCTGGTCAGTAAGCAGTTTGTAAAGCAGCCTTGATTTTAAGACTTGAAGCCACGAGAACATTTGTAGAATATAGCAAAATCAAATAAAAATCTAACAGTCACATTTTGAAAGCAAGGAAACAAAGCAGTCAACAAAACTCATAAATATAGGGATATTGTTGTTCAAGGAAAATGTTGTTAAAGCCTTTGAAAAAAAACCACCCTAAAGGAAATGCTTCATAAAGGAATCTGTTCTATAATACTTTTCCTCCTAAGAAACTTCTTAAAAAAATTATCTTTACATGTTATTAGAGTTACATGATACTGAGTGTTATACTTTTTTTTTTAAAGTATAGTTAAGTTCACACAAAGATCTGTGACATGAAACACAGTTATCACTTCTCACAATGGACTACCACAGCAACAAAGGTATTTGTTCTGTCAGGATGGGTAGCATCTCCCCACAATGCTTTCTTTCCTAAGAAACTATTCTTTTAAGAAGTCTTTAAATGCTATCAGAGTTATGTGATTCTGAGTGCTTTGTGTTGTTTCTTTAACATAGCTATGCTTGCACAAAAATCTCTTGTGTAAAATAGTTATTACCTTCCACAATGAACTACCACAGCAACAAGGTCATACATTCTGTCAGGATTGGTGGCATCGCCTGAGGTGTTAAATAAACGAAGCTCTAAAGGAAAAACTACTCTATAAGAGAGTTTTGTATATCGATGCAGCTGATCCATGTATTTAAATCTCTTCAAATGGAGAGCTAGAATCATAGGCAGCTTTTTTACTTTCATCCTGAAAAATAAAACCACAAAACAACAAAACCTCAAAATACAACAGTACTTGCAACATCCATCCAAAACATTCAGTTAATAACAACAAACAGAAAACCTGTCTTTAAAAAAAATTGCAAACATTAAAAGAAGCTCAAATAATCAACTGTTAACAAGTATGTCCTGCGTTGCTAAACTAAAGGTGGATTTTAACAGCTGAGAGGATTGCAAATGTATTTAAAATAATAAGCTATAATATATAACAGCTGTGATGAACCCACATAATAATTTAGATATAATGACCATATAGCACAGAATTCAGTTTTTAAACATACCTACTCATAACTTCCCTGAATTCCCCAAAAGAAAAACTAGACCTCACTTGGTATACAGTGCAGGTACTGCAACAAAGTTGTTCCAGAGATCCTGTTCCAGATTAGTATCTCAGTAAACCAGCCAAGTCAAACAAGCTTTTTAAAACAAGTTTACACCACTGTGTTATGTATGTATTACTCCAAGTTTTCATAGCAGGCCATTCATTTAACATTGCCAAGGGACACAAATAGCCTACTGCTACTCACTTTACCTCACGCTACTGAAACAAGATAATGCTGTGCTCTAGCACAATAATTTTGTACAAAGTTGCAGCATTATTTTACGGCAGTCAAAGCCAAAAAGCGACAATCTAGTTTCACCTGAGGACTCACGAGCCCCTTTCCCTAGTTTGAGGTATTGAGATATTGCAACAGTGTCTACAGATCTGCATCGGCCAACCACAGCTGGCCTGGCAGCAAACACAGACTTCCACTCTCTGGGCAATAAATTTGCCCATAATAACAGAGCAACCAAGCTAGAGTGCTCTGCTTCTGGGCACAGCTCATTGCCTTAGATCAGCACTGTGCTGAATTTCTTAAACTGCCTCCAGTCCTCAAAGATAGCTCAAAAGTCTCAACAACACAGCCCAAGCTTCAGACACGTCTACTAAGATGGTATTTTCAGAATGTCAGGGAGTACGTCTGCACAAGACAATCCTTTTTCAAAAGATAGGCAGCTGGGGACAAAATCCTTGAAAACTCATCTTCCTTTCCTTTTTCTCATTAAACTTAGACTGACAGTAACCTGTAGGAAACCCTGCTAGACTCATTTTCTCAATAGCCTGCAAGGGAACTAGGAAATGAAAAAAACAGGAGAAGGGCAGAAAGATAACAGAAGCAACTATTTTTAGGGACAGTTACATTCCTATTATATTACTCAGATACAGATATAATTTATCCTCTCTTTCTTTTTTCAAAACTAAGTCCTCTTTTTATAAGGCAACTGTGTTAGATATTAGGAGCATTTTCACTGGTGAAGGAATTCAGTACACCACTTTTGCTAGTTGAGTAGACACTATCACAAACAAACTCCATATTACAGAGATGGAACAGAATTATGACTGTAGTGAAACTGAACTTACAAAGCAAAATATGAACAACAAAAGCTGTGTTTTGCCAATATGGCAGGCCTACAGCATAGGATTATGTCAACACAGCTTATATTGGTCAGGGATCATATTACCTCCCACACAGAAAAAGCGCTAAGGCAAGAGAAAACAACAGCACAGACCTGGCTTCAAAACCCTCTAGCACACACCCATTAGGAAGCTTAGGCAACGTGTCAAGACAGATCTTCCAGGTGAGACACGTCAAAAGCCACGTGCTCAGTGTGTGGTAAACCCAACAACCACAACCAGCGGTATAACCAGTAGAGTGTGTCGGTGTTCCCACCCCTTTAACCAAATACTTTCCCAGATAATAAACACCACACACTACACAAAACCAGAGTTTTTTCAAATGTGCAAACAAGACTAAAAGTGTTATTGGGCAAACAGGAATTGGTTTTAAGCATAATGAAATTCAGGCTTCCACAGACCTTCTGGTACACTTCAGAAGCACTACTCAACACAAGTTTAGCATAAATAACTACGCACTTTAAAGTAACCAGAAACTCATTTAACAAAAAAAGTTACAAGCCTCTTTCTGACTGAAACAGAAAAAAACTGTCATTAAACCGATTCTTACAGCAACTGGAAAAAATATTCGATTATCAAAGCAAAACTAAGTTTAAATAGTCACATGAAATGAGTGACTTTTCATCATTACTGATAGTCTTTGAGTATTCACTGGCAGTTTAACTTGGTTTTTAAGTTATTTTTGGTCTTAAGACCATGCTTTTTCTCATTTGTAAAATAAATAACGATCAAAGGATTCCCAAAAAGCTTTACATTGATTCTCATTACTCGTGAAAGTAGGCTCACAGGATTCAAGGAAGAGAAATGCAACAAAGTTACTCTGAAGTAGAAAATTGAGAAAAATCAAGGGACAAAAAAAGTTCTCCTGCCTCATACACACACACAGAAGGAAATACAAGAGTATTTTCATGAAATGCATGGATTATTTTTTCCACTCCCTGTGTCTGATGTACCTTTTATGTGCTTCTTGCTTACTGCGACATTCTTCACAGTAATATTTGTATTCACTGCACAGAGTTTCTGTATTGCTGAAACCCCTGAATAAAAAAATAAAAACAAAAATGCTATAGATACTAGTTTCTTATCTGGAATATACATATAGACATATAAAATATAAACAAAACTTTATACTCCTAAGTCTACATAAGCTAGAACTTGCTAAGCTTGTAAGCTTTTAGTTTTACTTTTTGTTTTCTAGGTAACAGATAAAAGACAAGTTACAAAAATTCACATTTTTGAATCTACCTTAAACAATGAGTGATTGAAGTATTCTGCTCCACATCAACTGAAAGGTCTAAGAAGTCTTCATCTTTGCTGCTTATCTGCATGAAACAAGAACAAATAGATCACAGTTAAAACAAGTTACACTCATTTACCTCTGCTTTTCAGTACCACTTTCCATTGACAGAATGCACCTTTTACCTTATAATAGCCTTTTAAAAATTGTTACAAGTGGCCTTTCTGTTTCAGAAATTTACTAAATCTTTGTTTCTGATTTTGTTCAGGAAGAGGAAAGCATGTATGTATCTGTGGAGTTATATAATGCTGCTTGTCATTACGCTGTGATTTCAGCGCAACAACATTAATGCCAAGCTCTTTCAACACTTCACTTTTTTCAAAACACAATCACTGGGATTCTTCTGTTTAGTCCTCCCTCCTCAGTTCTTCCCCTGTGATCCCCCAAAACTGAAAACTGTGTATTTGTATATCACAGTGTACCTACCAAAGACCACAAATAATTTGAATACTCTCCTTGGCTAGATTAACACTTTTAAATGAGCCGCACATAGCAAATTTGCAAATGAGACTTTGAAACTTGGTCTGATAGAGGCAGAATAGTAGATAGCCAGTTCTTCCAAAAATGCAAAAAACAGCAAAAAATAAAATCCTAGAAGCAGAGAATAAATTCCATCACAAATCCTCAAAAACGGTGATGGATGAAATCCACAGCCACCTTGAAGATCAACTATGTTATTAAAAGGTTTAGGAAATGGAAAACTGCAACCGTAACTTTTTGTCTGCTAGTGTCTCCTCTCTGTATCTAGAGACACTCAGTGCCACAGAAGAAAATGTCCTCTGCCTTTACAACTCCTTCGTACAAAAGTAAATGCTTTTTAAAAAGAAGCCTTACTGCACTTTCTTGATTGAAAGCAAGACAAGTTAAACAGCTACAGGAGAATGAATGCAAGACGATCTTTAAAACATACGAGATTTATGTTCCCTTTTCATCTCAGAATAAAAATAAATTTGGAAAGTTGTTCTCTGATTATCAAGAGGTGAGAAACACACAGGTCCTAAGGGGAGCATCCTTAATAAACTGAGTAAGAAGAACACTGAATAAAAAGAAAAATACAGGTGGTCAAGACAACTATTTTTGAGAATTAATGACCTTGGACAAATCCAAAAGCTTATGAAATTAAATCCAAAGCTTGTTAATGACTGTGAGAGGACTAGGCAAGGATTCCTCCCACTCTTCTGTAGCTAGTCTTTCCAAGAGTAAGAGTACACATACAAAAAATATGTCACTATGCCCGTATACATCACAGCTACTATATGATTTAGATGCTGAACTGTAATTTTATACTTTACAGAAATTATATATATTATATTTTATTTATTTATTTGTTTATTTTCTACTTTACAGAAAGTGTATATATATAGAGAGAGAACTTTCAAGATATTTTTAGGGTGGAAAAAAAAATGCCACTTGCATCATTAGTGTGCTGCACATTTCCTGTCTTCAAGGGATGTACTATGCTTTAGGCACGTGGACATTTCTTCAAAATATCCCATCGCGAATCACTTTTGGAATTATCAAACTTGAGTGTATAACACTAAGAACACTGCTGGAAATCATCTTAGCCTAGGGATTAAGAATGGCTCAGAGAAAAAAAACAGTTCTAGAAAATACTCTGCTCCACTGTTCAGCTAGGACAGCTGGAATTAAGAGTCATGTGATCAGTGTTATTTAGACACACAATTAGATAATTCTTCCTCTCTTTGTCTAATCAAAGAAAATTCCATGAAACAATACAGACTTCACAGGCAGCTTTATCCCACGCAGAAGCTGTACTTGCGGGGAGGAGATAGAGAAAAGGAGAGGATGTGTTGTACTTAGTTAAAAGGAGATTGATCCTAAAGCCAGAAGTTAACTAAAGGAATTGTTTCAATCTTAGTGATAATACTGATAATACTGCCTTAAAGACCCTCTCTCAGGGTAGCCAGTTTGTTGTGCACTTAGGATCATGAGGAATCATTACTTTATTGTAAGAATAATCAAGTGGATTTTTTCCATCTATGTTGATAATTTAGAAAGTGCTATTCTTAAATCTTAAGATTTTTTGAACATTAGTACGCCAACAGTACTTTCGCCCCCAACATTAACTCACACAGTTTTAATTTAAAAAAAAAAATTAAAAAGTCACTCTCTGCTTCTTCAACTAGCCCACCCACCCTCTTCTCTTTGAACAGAGATTCTGTTTCAAACAAATACCACTAATTTCCTCAGACTAAAGTTACCAATGCTATCCATTTCAATCAGCTGTAGAATGAAAAAAAAAAAATGGACATGGTCAAAAAACCTCATCACTTGCAGAATCAAGCTGTGTTCTGTTCAAAAAGCCATCTGAGCACTCCTAACAGGAACATCTGAATAATAATGAAGAATTTGGGTGTTCCAGCATCCTGGCTAAAGGGGGTGGTATGTTCTTTCCACATTAAGGACATAAAGTGCACTCAAACAGCTCAGCTCTACTCTGACCTCCAACGCCACATGCGAGAGAAAACTCAGAAGGCTAAAATTCACACAACCTGTCTTTCTTTCAATTTGGAATTTCACTAGCAACATGAATGAGCTCACTGACAAAAGAGATTTTGCAACTGTAGGCTCCCATGTGTGCTAAGACAGAAACTATTTTTAAATGAAGCTGAAACAAAGGGCATGATTTATCTTGGTTGATAAAAAAAGGAGAAAGAGGAAAAAAAAAAAGTAGGGCATAGTTAAGACTTCCATAGTGCTCCTGTAAAAGACACCACTGAGATTTTCCTTAGAGCTTTCTCTCAGTCCAAAGTAGAATTGAGCCAAAGAATTTTATGCCTTGTAGACTCATTTGAACACAAGAGCAAGACCATCAGCTGAAGAAAATCATTATCCATGTTTGGCACTTCCGACCCAAGATAATTTCCTAATTTTCTCTGTACAAGTATTGCCCATATTAAGCTGTTTTAAATTTAATCTTAATGAAGTCAATCACATTATTTTCTGGTTTACTGTTATTCTTTCCTTAAATTGTGAGAGAAATCTGTAAAACCAATGAATGCCTAAATCATTTTTATCAGTTATCCACAAAGATCTGTAACGTTCACATAATCATATTGCCTCTGTCAAGAAGAGGGAAAGCATCATAAGAAGCACGTAAAGACAACTTACAATCCATTTAGTAACTTACCATTTTATAGTGAGGGTTAACACACAACACAAATTTTTCTTAAAGAACTGTACTTATGCTCCTTATATTCCACTGTCCATACTTACATTGAGGATAAGTCTTTAGTCAATTTTTTATATTAAAGATGGGCCAATGAGACCATGTGTCCTGGAAAGGAGTTCTTTTCTATAATCAGGACAACTGAAACTAGAATAAAATGTTGTCATACTGATTTTAGGAACATTGCGTAGGGTTGGGCAGTTAGAAGATAACCATTCTCACTTAGAGCAAAGATAGGTTATGCTTTATATTTAAGTATGCATTAAGTTCCAAATTTAAATAAAAATATACTACTTTCTTCTTATCATTAAGAAGCACTGATTCAGCCACTATTGCTGTACTCCAAGTACTTCTGACATTTCAAGTTATATTTCTAAACACATAAAGACTCTAAATGCCAAAAGCTTACATCAAAAATCAAAAGAATCATATACGCTGACTATATCTGAAAAGAAGACACTATTCACAGTAATGTTACTTACTTAATATGTCTAAATGTGTTTCTAAGTGCTCATTTTCAGGTCACTGTGTTTTAATTAGACACAAGCTCATATATTGAACAGACAGAAGTTGATAAAATAGTCTCCAAATTATTAGGGCTTAGAAAACGAAGGCCCAAATATACTAGAAAAAAATGTGTATTAGAACACTGAACTTAAAATTCAACCATCCAGGGAAGCACAGTGAAACCCAGACAAGGCATATCCTGGCAGCAATCGCTAACAGAAAAATAAACTGGAGTAATGTTACTCAAACTCAAAACTGTTCATAACTTCATAACTAATACACTAGTAGAGAGTCTACCTGCATTGAAAAACTGTATTCAGGACCATATCTTGATCAAAATCCTGACAGCACTATGCCAAAGTAAGGAAACACGCCACGACAGAATTACTTTAATTTTTAAGTTGTGCTGCTTGTTCTCTGTCAAGCAGGTAAAGTTCAGTTACAAGTTTTTCTAAAATGTATCCTTTCTCTTATTGTAGAACTATTCTCAAAGAAAATTTAAGTATAGCTTACTCAAAGAAGTAGTTTATTTCTGAAGGTCTAGTATTAGAAGAGTTCTTGCGGACAGACATTTAGGAAAGGATTAATTTTCCTGTGCATTATCTTCTTCAAGAATATCATTCCGCTGTCTCAGTGCCAGAAGTCAACCACAGTATCTTGATTTCAATGAGTTTAATTTAAAAAGCAGAAATTGGTGGAAACTGATTCAGAATACTTATTTATGGAATGCATCACTAAGTACGGCATTAAGTTACTAAGACACTAAATTTGAGAAGAACTCCACATCCCCAAGTAACATGCTTCATTGCTCTTACTAATACCTCAATTTAGAATTTTCTAATCTAAATTTTGAAGTTGATTATGATTATACTGACAAAAATTCAGTTGGGCATTTTTCTAATATTGGCCAAAGGCCCTTTCCTACAATTCATGTATCAGCTGCTGAAACTTTCTCACTTACAAAGAAAAAACGTAAATGTTCATAAAAATGTTAAGATTTCTAAAGAAATCTAGTATGTTAGTCTGTTTGGATAAATGAATCACGAAACATGAAGTTCTGAAACATGGAAGAATTCATTTTACGAAGCACATAAAGACTTACAGTTTCACATGTAAGACATCTGGTTTCGTTAGTTAATGTTCCCTGAAAGATTTCGTGAACCCAGGTTGGATCTGGTGGGCTGTTATTTTCATTGTCGACGTTGCCATTAGGTAGGCGACCATTTTGTTTCTCTTGTTTTCTTTCCTCTTGCAAGATATCCGCAATTGTATTTAATAGATAGTTTAAGAACTCATGTGCATCCTGCTGCATGTAGTTATCAAAAAGCTCTACAAAATGAAACAATAGAATTTTTATTATTTAATCTACTTCTATACTACAAAATACTTTTAAAAATAAGCTAAATTTCAAACACATTTCACATCTTGAATTACTCATGACAATATGATACCAACCCAAAACGCACACTTTGTAAACTAAGCCAAAAATATAGGGAGAGGGAAAAGAGGAGGGCAACTTGGTTTACATTGACAGAAATCTCTCTGTTGATCAGAATTAACAGAAGAGCAAACCATCCTGCAAGAACACTAAGGCATGGCTCAACTACCTAAACATAGGTGCACATATAGTGCCACCAGAAATGCCACAGGAGCTATGCCCAGCTTGGGTCAACGTCTTGAACAACACAGATTATCTCCAATGGCATTTGATGTTGATCCTTCCCAGAAATGAACGGAGAACTTACGACAGGAAATGTTTCACTGCCTCAACCTTCTGTTACAGGAAGAATATAAACAATAAATGCTCAAAACATTGTTTTATTTATTTTCACTTTCAGGGTTTCAAGTCCATTGCTGCTCTGTCATAAGCACAGTTTCATCAACACTAGCAATGAAAATAAGATTAAGACTAAAATCTTAAAGATACTGATTTAAACTGTTTTCTTCCTCAAAGCTCTTTAAGTAAGGCAGTATTTGCAGAAGCCAAGTTAAATTAGCCTGAAGTTTTAGCCACTGCAAGAACAAAGAGGTTTCAAATTTATGAGTAATAAATAGATGTCTTTCAAGATCTGAAATATTGCTTTTGGAGATTGATATATATTGTCATTTTTATTACCAGTGGACTTGCTGGATAGATAACAATGGATTCATCATGCTTTCCACTTCATGTCCTCAGTTTGTCAACATTTCTAAGCATAATAGTTTTAAGATTAGTTCAGTGGAAGGAGAGTAGTTTCACTGGCACAGACTTGCGACGTATAGCAATGACACAGATTAAAGCATAATGTTGAACTCTCTTTCTCACAAGTCTACTTACTTGTTTATGTTCAAACTGTACTACCCTGTAAGCATTGTTTACTGTAGTCTCCTGGGATATCAACCTGAGAAATCTGCTGCCGCTACAAATCCTCACATTAGGAATGGGACTAAGAAAACTAGGCACTGAATCAGATTTAGTAATAGTTATTTCTTCTCTCACTGACCAGGTATTGCTACAAGGAAATTTACCTGTCAATTTAAAAAGCATTCTATATCACTGGCTAATATCATACAAGCCTTTTAATCTGCAATTACTTCAGTTAGTTTAATTTGCAATTGGCTTACAGTCCAAGAATACACTTGGAGACCTGCCTTTAGTGGAGAGATGGCTCCCAGGACTGGAAGGATGAATGAAAAAGATACACAGTGAAGGTTAAGTTTTGAAGTGTATCCAGGGACTACACGGAAGCTTTACTATCATTCACTTAACGGTGTCCAGGAGTAAATTTGAAATAGAAAACAAAATCCTGAGTTATTAGCAAAGGAGGGAAAATTTAATGCTGATGTAAAACATTTGGAGAAGTTAAGCAGTGCAATAGGTCAGCCAAGAGTGCAAACAAAGTAGTTTATTTAATGAACACTACTCTTGAGAAGCTAGAGTAAGTTCAACTCTGAATTGAGCCAACTTTAAGGTCTTTATTCAATCAAGTAAATCAAGGCAGAACAAGAGTTACAAGTCTCTTGAAGTAAAACACTTCAGAGGTTCTTCACAGAGGTACATCACTGCGCTCTCAGGGCTACGTGCCCAGTCAATACATGAGCATTAAGTACGACAGAATGAAAGCTACACGTTGTTCATTTTATGATTAGAAGAAACTTAAGCAAACGTAACAGTGTGCCTTCAGCTAACTTCAAACCAGCAGCTGCTTCCCAGCTAGTCAATCTTAAGGTCGTTAATATATATATATATGTGTGTCATATTCAGACATTGAAAACAAAACAGCAGCACTGCAGTATAGAATACATTATACTCTCAGTCATCGCCCTGGTATAGCTGGATACTGTCTGGAACAAAATCTAGATTCGTGTTGCAGACCTACCTGACTCTGTATCTATCTCTTCTTTAAAGCTCAAAATTATATACCTTTACAGTAAGCACTTAATAGCATATACAATGTCCATGTAATCACTGCCTGACAATTTAGCCATTTATTTGTAGAGAAGGTGAGAGTATCATCATTAAAAGAGACCCAAAAACGACAACAAGAGCTGAACTTTTACATCTGCTTTCTCTAATGAAGATTTTCCAATGGCCTTCTCCCACTTTTAGTGTCATGACATAATTAATCATTAAAAAGAACTCTTTCTAAAAAGAACTTAATGGCTCATGTGGTTTACTTTCTGCTTTCCATTTGAACTATTCTCCACATTCATCATAATCAGCATGAACTGACATAATGATCTCTTTCTGTAAATGCATCAACAAACGAGTACCCTCACTCAAGTATAATTACCAAAGAACTGAATGACAGTTTTTTATTCTGCATAGGTAAGAGACTGTATATTACCCGAGAGCTTTTTTTTTAACAATATTATTACAACTCACAGTGTGCATTTGCTGGAGGGATCACTTCAAATTAGGAACGTCATCATGATATTTTATTTCTTGTTTTTACTACAGAGATGGTAATTTAAAGACTTTTTTAGTCTGCATATATGGTCTTGGAGAGGTTACAACAAAACGAATATGTCTATTGCAGCGGTGTTAAATATGGTACCTCATGGAGTTTATTTAAATCTAGAAGTTATTTTTTAGAAAAAAATCTTATGTTAGATTTTTATAAAAGTGTAGTCAAATTGAGTAGATTACAAGGATTCATCTATATTTTAACATCAAATTATTTTCTG
Organism: Apaloderma vittatum; assembly: GCF_000703405.1. Lineage (NCBI taxonomy): Eukaryota > Metazoa > Chordata > Aves > Trogoniformes > Trogonidae > Apaloderma > Apaloderma vittatum. The sequence goes on from NW_009726780.1 coordinate 24,029, forward strand.
ACCAATGTGACCAGTTAGCCCTGCATATAAGAAAAAAGAAATGGTAAAAATCTCTGGAAATCTCTTGAAATTTAGAACATCAATTACACTAAGAAAAGAACTAGCCAAAGCTACTCAGTGATTTTAGAATTCATTAATCCTTTAAAAAAGTAGCTTAACCAAAGCCTTGCATAAATTCTAAATGAATTTTTAAAAATGTGGCTTTTTAAGCTAGATTCTTGCAGGGAAGTCTTAATGTCCTTTCCACACACTCAGTATGGGAGACTGATTCCTGCACGTAATTCTTTTAAACTTTGGGTTTTTTAAACAGAAGTTTTACAGTGAATTTTTATTGGCAAAATACAATTCACAGAGAGGCAAAATTAGCAAGCAACTTCATAAGCAGCCACTGACAATGCATTCAGTTTTACATGAAGAAATAAGGATTCTCCCTCAGAATGGCTCCAGGGTTACATCCTCGTTCCCGGGTCACCTGCTTTTTATACTGCAGCACCAAAAACATTATCCATGCATAACAAATATATAAGTGTCCCACTATGTCAACTTTAGAATTAAATCGTAATTGCTACTATTCTTACACAAGAAAAGGGGGAAAAAAATTACCATTTTCTTTTCGTAATCTTGTTATAAATTTCTTGGGAGGTATTACTCCAACTTTTTTCTTCTGGGTGGCTATACTGTGGAAGAGATCAGCTAAGCATGTAAGAAGATTCTCTTTTTTTCTTGGTTGACTCTTGTATGCTAAGACTTTGTCTCGAAATGGTCGACAAAAATAAAGTGCCTGAAGAACTGAATTGCAGTAGCATGTATTCCCGAACTATAAAGTAAGAGAGAGATCTATTAGCTTGCATTGCATTACTGTAGAAAGGTAAAATTAACCCCAAAGTATTAGAGAACGCATAAGCAGGGGCAAATTTTCTGCACATCATTTCTTCTTAACTTTAAGACAGTAAAGCATATTTCTTTTGCGTCAAGTATTAACAAATACACTGTATATAAATGTATGAAAAATCTCCAGAAATTTGAGCAATACTGTATCATTTTGTCTCACCTGTAAATGTAATTTATTAGTAAAATTTTGCATTTACTTGGGTCAAGACGTTCAAAAAAGACCACCAATTTCACAGCTCCAAACACATGCCCAGGTAAAAATATCTATCCATCTACCACAAGTCAGCCACAACAGTAAAGAACAGGCACAGCGTGACCCAGTACTGTGAAGAGATTCAGCTGTAAATTGAGAGCTTCTCAGACACTTCAGAAACTGAATTCTCCAAAGCTTATTAGTTGTGATCAAAGTGAGAAATAGCTGCTTTAACCTGTTCCTACGTTTTCAGTTCTCATTTTAGAGGGACAGGATTAGCATTCAGGAGTTTTCTTAAAAAACTGCAACAGGGCATGTTTAGGATTCAAAGCTATGATACCGGTGGTACTTTCGACCTGAGACTGACAGGAGAAGAATGCGCAATTTGGACACGTGCATTTCGAAGGAGGCAGGCCACTGAATTGAAGTGGGGCAGCCAGAAAAGCTTCCAGAACCCGCTTTATACGAGGACACTCCAGATGTCCCTCTTCCCCAAACTCCTTCCAGCTCTGAGGCACTTGAGTCTTCTGATCACTAACATCGGCCTCAGCTCACTCCAACTCCGCCAACATCTCCATCACCTCTGTGAAGGCATCATGAGCTGTTGGTGGACAGAGCCACTCTCATTTCATACTGCCCTCCTCCAGTGAAATCTGTTATCTAACACCAAAAGGGTGAGAAAAATCCTTATAAGGCCCTCAGCAAGAAATCCAACCTTGCAGCTGCAGTCACTCAACCTGCAAACTGAAGCACATACCTACTACACACATTCTCTAAAATGTGAAAGCTATGTTCATATTTATGTTTTAAATAAAGACAGCAGGATATAAGGGTCGGAAATTCTAAGACTATATTGTGATGGGAAATCGTTATACGGCAAAAAGTTGTGCATTTAAAGGTATTTTAAGAGCAGTTTTTTTCAACAGAGAAAAAGAACCAAAAGCTTTTACATCTTAGAAATAACAGGGAATTAATTGGTTTGAGGTCTGCTGATTGACAAACAAGAGCACCGTGCAATTTAATTACAAAACTGGAAAGTAAACTGTTTTTCTGTAAATTAGCAAAGTACAAAGAACTACTTTCTAAACACCCAAGACACACTCAAAGAATAAGAAGTGTGTTTTTAAAAAGATAATAAGAAGTCTTCAGAAGTCTGTATTAAAAAGTGAGGAAAGTAACACCCACTATTTTTATTTACTTAAGATAGGGAAGATGCTTATATTAGCTTCTTTGGGGTCCAAATCTGCAGTCAAGTAGGTCAGTGAACTTAAGAGGAAAACCAGGGCTTTTTTTCCTTAAAGGAAGCAGATGAAATCACACAGCAGTTTATGTCAAAACATTAAATATTGTGAGCTAACTACTTATGAGTTTATAATTAGAAATAGTCATAGAGAATGACATTAAAACGTTAAGAAAGTTCTTAAAATTAAACCAAATGGCAAAAGTGCTAAAATTTCTACAGCCAGTGTCAAAAGATGAAGAGACAACAATTAGAAATTTCCTAACACACCAATTTTAAAAAACGAACGATCTGATGATAAATTCATTAAAATGGCAAACATGCACTGACAGACAATCAAAATGTGAAGCAACAGAGAACTCCAGACACTGAAAAAAAATTCAGATTAACCTAGTAAGAATGTATGTTAACCTACATGCTTGTGGGTCGAAATAAAAGCAAGCACATTAGGATCACAAAAGGTTTTCTTCAACCAAATTCAGAAAGACAGTAGGCAATAGAACACTGCAATGAAAACAAACTCCTGAAGAAAATTTAATTAGTTCACATTTGGTTTATATCTAAAGCATCAGTCTTCGTTGCTTCAAAACCTAAAATCTTTTTAAAGTAAAAGCTTCCAATCATTAAAAAATTATAATGGTATCTCTACTAAATGGCAAAGGCAAGAAGGTGGGGAGGTTTCTAGACTAAGCAGACAGGGATGTTGTTACGCAAATAAATGCTGGTCTTACCAACCATCGTTACTCTACTTCCCATCTTTGACTCCAATACAAAAGCAGATCCCATCTTTAGAAAACACCCAAGACCTTGTTCCTGTCTCCCCATCCTCCCACCACCTGTTTCTTCCAGTGCTCAGCTCCCCTCCTAACCTGGCCAACAGGCACCCTCCCGCTCCCCTTGCTGCACAGTTCTTTCTCCCTGCCGCAGGAGGACAGCCCTTGTAAAATGCACAAGCGCTGTGTTGTAGAATGAAACGCTTGCAAAGTTTGCCGTAGAATAACAGCAGAAACCTGTAAGAAAAGCAATCACTGAAATTTTGTATTTTAAACCGCCAGCCTGTACAGCATACTGAAAGTCCTCTACCTCAGGCAGGAGGAGTTAGCAGACTATATACAGCAGAGTTATTTTAATCCATGTTTTCAGCTGGTTTAGTGCTCGCCTCCTTGTTTCTGTGAGGATCATCTTAAGATGTGCGTATCTAAGAATAGTAAAAAAGTTGTATTTTTTTTTTCAGTTCATATTGTTCTTCTGTTCTAAATTCTGAGAAATCGGCACTCAGTTTTCCACATACTCCTCTTTTTTCTTTTTTTTTATATTCCAAAATCAGTTATAACACTCAAATATATGCAAAAAAAAAAAAAAAAGAGACAATCAGGAAAGTTGCAACAAAAACACCACATGCTCACTAAAGCTTAAAGCCTTATAGTTTACTTTTCTGATGCAACATACAACTGGAAAGGAAACTTGGTTGTTTAACCCCGCAGATCTACAAAAACAACCAAGTGATCTACAAGAACTTAGATCTGCTCAAACACTGTCTTTGTGCAGCACTGGGGTTCCTCCCAGCTCTGATAACCTTTATTTGTTGCAACGGGCCACACCATTAAACAGGATTTCTCCAGACCACACAGATCCACTGCAAGAGACTTCTGCATAACTGAACTTCCTGCTCTAGAAGTCTGGTAGACTGCTGAGAAGCTACCAGAGTAGCTCTTATGAGATTATAAATGTTCATTATTTCATACTCACTGGATAAAAATCATTCATTTATTTTGTGAAGCACATAGATTTGAGTAGTTTGCATTATCACACTGTAGAGGGAAAGAAGAATAACAGGCAGACTTGATGCTCCTGATTGTCCACATGCAGGGGACATCATACTACTCACCTCTTCATCTTAATACATATCTTAAGTAGTTCCTGCATGGTATTGTCCTATCAAGCCTAAGCTTAATTTTCCATTTAGAGCTTTCATTGATAGAATTAAACATCTCATCAACCATCTGGTCTTTCATATGTTTCCCATAATTGCCCTTTCTTTCAGCACATCCTCTGAATAATCCTTAGATTCTGCCACAAAGCTGGAGAGGAGATAAGACAGTGCTTCTACCTTCTCTTCTTTTACACTACCTCTGGATAAATGCTACATTTACCACTAACAGATCTCTATTTCCAAATTGTCTTCTTTATCTAAAATCCTGTCCTGCATTCCAGACATCTCACATGGCCAGCTACTACACAGTTAGAAGACAGATACCGATTTCTACATTATCTCAATTTTTTCCATTACTCTGGACAAAATTAGGACAAACAAAACTGATAAATTTAAAAAAATTAGCAGCAAATGTTAAATGAACCTCTATGAGCTTTACATCCTGCTATTCAACAATTAGAGAAATCAATTAAGGCAAAAAAAATGCAATTTCTATCACTTCTCAGTATAATAATACTCTTCATTATCTCATTACTTAGTATTTTGTTTAATTAGCATTAGCTCTGTCTTTCTTTCCATTGGCCATAGTCTGCTAATGAAGTGGTCACCACCTTTCTTTTTTCTGATAAATTCTGCTAGCTTACACTTACAGCATATACATACTGTATCCGTAAACACAATCTGTAGAACAGATCAGAAAACCACCCAAGCAACAACATGACTGAATTTCCTTAGCTGACCACTGTACCTGAAAAACACAGCACCAACGTGTCCTAGAGGTATTGCAATCCCATTCCAATATTTATTACAATCCAAAAAATTTTGGCCCATAAAACTTTACCATTTGAAGCTAGAATAAGCAACACTCCTGTACTACGCTGAAAGTTAAGAGCCTCGGAGGTATCTGAGCTGCCTGTCTCTTATGTGTGTGGCTGAGGGCAATGACTTCCAGGCATACGTTCCCTCAAATTTCCTACTCCCTCTGGACTACAGAAAAACAGTATTTCTTGATATTCACCATATATTAGGAAGACTGCTCTTTCCTGAAACTTTTCTTAAGGGTACAAAATATGTAAAAATTCAAAATTAGGCATACAATACAATTTTACTGTAGATCCTCTCTGGGCTTGGATGAGAAATGAGGAAAACAGGTTATCTGTCCACAGAACAACAAATCTGAGAAAAGATAACTGATCTGATGGAAAGCCTAAGATCTGCTACAGAACTAAGGAGAAGTGTTAAGAGCTGAACTACTGTATTTCCTCTTTTCAAAGTAACAACTTGCCATTTTGAAGGTATTTCAACTTCCATGAGAAAGGAAAAAAATCCCTAATTAAGTCATGGCATTTGAGGTGCATGGAAGTCAGCTTATTAATAAGAGTGTTTACTGACTGCACAGCATATATTTGGACTCCAGACTCTCAAATCATGTCAGTGCTAAGAACCTAGAGGTAGAGACATATGTTACACTAGCAGGCCAGCATCAGAAGTAATTAGTTTCACTAAGTAAAGCAAGACAATAACACTTGTTAAATCAGCTTGGTTTAAAAATGTACTTTCAGGAGCCCCAATAAAGAAAATAATACTTAATTTCAGAATCATGCAATTTCAAACAAGACATGATTTTCATGGGTAATACTAGAAACAAAAATTTAAATTATTCCTCAAAACTAATGATTGAATGAAACATTTCAGTATGTTTTTTCCACCACTGCTTTCCCCTTTGTGCTCACTAATTTTTTTACATCTTAATACAAATAGCAGATGTGAACATTTCATATCATAAACAGTTTTTTCACTCAGACTACCATATTATGAATTACAAGCTATATATTTTTTAAAGTATATTTTTAAAAAACATATTTTTATGACATGCATTTTGATAACAAGAAAGTGATTTAAAAATACCCTACAATTAGTAAAATAAAAAAGTATAAATACTCAGTCCAGTTTCAACAATTATTTTACTAGCATATTTCAACAAATACACTGAATACTGAAACACATTTCAATGAGCATGTATATTCAGTGACCACATTTTCAGTGTTTTTATCATTCACTTAGTCATATTCTAGTAATTTAACAAATCCACTCCTGGCATTTCAAACCAATGAAGTTATGGACTGAAACTTACATTAACCAAACCAAAATAGTGCTCATTGACTGGAAATTGCTCCGGACCAATCTCTTTCTCCAAAGCTGAGGCATTGGCGCCCTAGAAAAATCAAAAGCAGTAAAATATTAGTGTTGCAACTATGCACACAATGAATTTAACTAGTTGAGGGGGAAAAAAAACCCACAATTTTTTTTTTTGCAAGGATGAATAATCAAAACCAACCAACCAGAAAAAAAAACAGAACAAAACAAAACTACAGACCTTGCTAATAGCAAACCAGTATCTTCAGATCTTAGAACATAAGACTTTCAGTTTACTAAACTTATGTTACACTGAAGCTCTTTCTAGTAAGGAGAGAGGAAAACAAAAATAAATGAGACTAAATATTGAGAAGGGATGAAACAGCTTCCTGTCTCTACCCTGGAGAAGGGGAAGACAGTAGAGTTTGTCATCCAGCTCAACAAACATACACGGCAAATTAACCAAATTTGTTCAGTTAGTCTACAGCTTATATACCTATAATAAAGAACTCAGTACTCTTCCACTACAAGAAAATTATTTCAACATAATCCAAAATACCTTATACGTGTTTCCAAAGAAGTTCTGTTTGAAAACATCTCAAAGTAAGTTATATCATTTCTATGCATTTCCATGTAATTACACTGTTTTGATATTCTATATTTATTATTTTCAGAATAAAGCTTCTTTAATAACAATTGCACTAGTAGTATTGCAAAGCAGCTGATACGAGGGCTGATACAAGTTAAGCTCCTCCTAACTTTCATAGCACATCTCAGAAAGTTATGAAATGCAGATTGCTCACAGGAAGCAAAGAGATCGGTCTGTTCCACTTACACTGAAAATATAAAAAGTTCAAAATGCTTTGCTAAATACCTTGAACTTCATAAAATTAAAACACAATGTAGTACAGCCAGTGTTAGTGTGTACTGCAAATGCTGCAGCCTTTGTCTAACAAAACTGTTGGGTCTGATCCTTGAAACAGAGTCAGAGAAAGTAACTCCGAATGTTGACTTAACTGGTGCAATGAACATTTGGTTTCAAAGGAAAGAGTTTTTTTAGAGACAGAAAAACCTCTGTTCTGAAAAATTCAGCAAATAAAAAATTCTGGCTTTCTGACACTATTTGCTTTTAGAGAAAAGCATATGTATCCAATTCTCAACCCCCTTTTTTGCATACAGCACTAATATATATATATTTCTATATCCTCTATCACACTAATACATGAGCATGAATATTCCAGTCTAAAATCAGGTCTAAGTGAAGCCAAAATAGCAGACAGTATGCAGCAAAGAATCTTAAAAACAGACGTTGACTCCTTCCCAACAAGTTCTTTGTTTACACTAAAGATGTAGCAAATAGCCCTGGACATTACAACAATAAAATGAAATCAAAATCACAAACTGCATTAAAAACAGCAATGCAGGATTTCACAGATTAATTACAGCTGGGCAAAGGGAGACAGAATTAAAATGAGGACTGTATCAAAATGTGCAAAATCAAAATGAGACTCTTATTTAGTATTTGCCATGACAAAACTGTGGTACTGCAGAACTTAAAGAGTGGTTACACAATCTAGCTTAGTAGTTCTGAAAGTGGAAACACATGGTCAAAGGCGCATTAGGAGATAACAACTTTAACTAGAACAGAGCAAAAGAGCGCTACTCCACACTTTAGACAGTGCAGCTCTGCTCCATTCACAAGGCCCCAGCTGCTTTTTCATCAGTCATATCCCCCTGCAAATATCCAGTAGGATAAAGCCTTTCCTTTCCTGGGAATTTGGCTGCAGGGCTCACTACTTTAGAAGTTCTTCTCAAACGGCAGTGGTGGTGGTAAGGAAAAGGAGTATAAACCCTCATTTAAGATTGAAGCACTCCACAGCTTCTGATTGTTTGGTTTTGCAGTCACGAGCTTGGGGAAGGTGGATAGTATTTATAAATAAACCAGAAAAAAGGAACTGCGGATGTCTTTTTATCCTATTGTTAAATCTCTCCTTCTTTAAAAATAAATAAATTCAAGAGCAGTCTTTTCGGAAATTCTCTTTTCAAAGCTGGGTGGAGCAGATGCTTTATTCTGCCTTTGGAAGCACAAACTTTGATGTTTCTGTTTTGTATAGACCTGAGAACTGTATTTAGTTTCCTAGCGCAATAAAAAGATCCTGACTTGGCAGTAAGAAAGACATGTTAAGATACTTCTGTATTGTTATGGTTTTGGGATTATTCAGGGCTGTTTCATTCAAGGCTTAGACTTCCACATGATTTCAAAGCACGGCATTACCTATGTTTGAATGCAGTTGTTTATGAATGTTTTATTACTACAAACCAGCATGGATGTTTTACACTAATATAACAACCCTTAAGCTACTCAGACTTCCCTCTACAGATCTCTTTTTGTCTGTCATAAAGGATGTTATTCCCACAAAGTAATCATTTGTACTGTGCACAGCGTGTTGGCTGCAGAGACCAAAAACACAATAGGCAGCAGGGGCTTGAAATCATAAACTGAAATGCATGTTCACATCTGACCCATAAAAGCTATTTTAAAACTTAACTCTCCCTCTCTGCAGAATGTTTCCCATTCATTATTAAAGTACACATTATTCCTCCCAGTTGACTCTTCGATTATGCAAACACAGATGGAGAGGGGAAGCACTATGACACCACTGACTCCTATGGTACCAGACCATTGTTTGGGCAAGAGGACAGGAGAGGCTTAAGGCAGAAGTGGAGTCTTATCTCTTTACATCAGGCAAAATGATGGCTTTACTGCAATCGGGATCTAGACTTGGGAGATTTTGGTCGGTGATGTATGCTGCAGAGGGTAGAATTTCTTCCTCTGACGCTTAAATGTGACTTAAGATTAGTTCCAGGCTAGCTCTGGGACTGAATACTCAGCTGCAGCTACATTGTTTCATTTAGTTTCCTCCAAAAGGAATCTAATTTGTGCATTCTAAAATCACTCCAAGATGCAAACTAAAGTATGGTAAATCGGGATGCCTGCGAGAATCACTTCAGAACTGCACACATCTTATCTGAACTAAAACACTAACAAAAACAGAGCCAGCACTTGTCTAAAGGGGGAAAAAAAAATCCATCCTGTATTAAAAATACCGTATACAAACAGATCAGCAAGCGGACATACAACTGCAGCTTTAAAGTGTCCTGCCTTGTTGTGCTAGTAGGCAGCATTTCTCTTAGAAAGACCTGACTCAGCCTAACGGGCTTTGAAGATTACACTGGTATTAGTCTTATTGGGGTGGGATAGAGAAGTTTGATCTATAGCTTTCTAGAATAAGTATCAGTTGATACTCAGTGGGTCATATTTTCCGTAGTTTGCTGCAATAGCTTTATCCTCTCGCTCTACTGATCTGCAAATTTCCTGAGTAAAACCAAAAGTTTGACCTTTAAAATTCTTATCTCAGAGCTTGTATTTGTTGTCAAAATCCTCAAGATCCGTTTCTCCCTTCACACACGCACTATGCTTGATTCTTCTCTACAATGCTCTCCACCTCCCTCAAGAAGCAAGGAACAATAAATATAAAAGGTGACTCATATAACTAAACCATGTTTGCACAGGTATATATAATCCCAATTTTGTAGACATGACCCTAGTAATAGGTAAGTGAATAACCAGAAAAAAAACCCCAAACACCACAAACTAGAACTTTTTCTTCTTCCTAGTGAAAGAAAGACATGAGTAAAAGGGAAACTCAGTAACCAGTGAGGGAAACAGTTTACAAGCGTAAAATTAATTTAATCATTTATAATTAATGGAAAAATATTTCTAATTTATAATAGAATTTGTTTACAATTCACAAAAATAAATCTCAGTATAGAAACACTCATTTACTAGCGCTTTCACTTTCTTTTTCCCCCGTGTATTACAAGACTCTTCCTTGTTCATGCCACTAGTTAAGTATATGGGATTTCATAGCCTACACTAATTAATGCACTGTGACTGATGGAATCTTCTGTTAGAGAAGAAATACATTCGGTTACGTTTTATCAGAATATGTGAATTCATACTTTTCCATGTAACTGCACGAATCAGGATTAAGAGCCAACAGAATAGCTGTATTACATCAGTTTATATCTGCTGTTTCAACTGTCTTGCATATTCTAATCACAGGCAGTTACAACAAGAGTTTTTATTAAGTACAAACATCTCTGTCTGATAGCATAGCATAAAATTATCTTCTCTCCACATTTGGTGTTTCTACCACATCTATCTTTTTGAGCCCCTCTGAGTATACAAAGTATTTTCCTTCAAAGTAACTATATTCTGTTTTGAATACTGAAATCAAAGATAAGTTACTCTCGCATATGAAGCTAAGACTTAGAGAACTAGGGCTCTGGGCTTGAATCTTTCGTGGAATGGATTTTCAAAACATGAAAAAACGTAATGATGCTTCTACAGTTCTTGCCCAGTTGCCACCAGACTTGAACTGGACTTGGTCTACTACCTCCAACAGAGGATGAAATCATATTGCTAAAAACTAAAATAGTGCCCAAAACATAAGTCATATTTATACTGTATAATTCTGGAAAAATCCTGCCATAATGCTGTTTGTGATTATCAGGTGCTTTTGCTTCAGTTTCCTCCCATCACATGGATTTTCAATAGCATCGGTACAACACATCGCATAATGACACTTATTAAGCGGGGTCCCAAAAGATCAAAACTATTGCCTTCAAAGACTTTTAGTTAAATGTTGAATCACACTAGCAGTCCAGATACAAAGTCTGTGACATGTATTTAAAAGAGGATCTGATGGTGACCTTAGAAAACTTTCACTGCCTAAAAAGTACAAACATTTATAAGCATTACATAAATCTTTTAGAAAAATCTGGCTTACCTAATCACCCAAAATGCAGAGACAGAGGAAAAAAAAATGGAACATATTTGCTCAACCACTTTTCTTGATAAACTGCACATTGTGGTATGTTTCACATGCTTTTTTAAAGCCACATAATTCCTGTTTCATAAAAATAAGTATGTTGCTTTTCCAATTTCCCATTTCCTTGGAATTATAAAAAGAATTTGAGTTTACAAAAAATTATAAAAACGTTTTCCAGTTATAGTCTACCTATGTTAATACACCATTTTGGTTCTATGCTACAAAAAGATCTAGATTCTTATTTTCTTCAGTTGAAAGATTAGATAGACCTTATTGAAAAAAAAATCATTTGTTAAAAGCATTTCACTTTAGCAAGCTTCCTAAGCTAGGAAAACAAAAGTTACCCCCCTACACAGGGCTTTTATACACTTCTCCAACAAATTTGAAAGAAAAAAGTAGACAATATCAGTTAATGGATAGATATCCTTCTAGCCCCTTCTTACACAATCACTCCTTTTAATGAAAATTAGTTGCTTTAATAGTTCAGAAAAGTAAATACAAAGACTATAAATGACCAATCAATATTCACGCTTTGCCTAGTAAGAGGATTAGTCATGCCCCCTGAAATAGATAATAATTCTGAAGTCCAAGTTTGTATTTCATTGCTTCTTCATGCTTAGAACTTCCACAATGAATGTATGCGTACATACAAGTAAAAACAAAAAGAAAATTTATATAACTGAAATTATCCAACTAAGTAATATGCCAGCTAAATATTTATCCTTGCTGGAATAAATTTTGCTAAACAGCTACACAACTTCAGGAATTTTTTCTTCAGGTCTCATATATGACTTTTTTTTAATTTTAATTTAGAGTCAAACTCATTTTTATGTAAACTTAAAACAAGTTTTTCTAAATTGATTAGTAAAGTAGGGTTGCAAGCTTATATTTTAAAGAGCATATGTACAAACTCATCTGTTATTATCATATTGTAGCACGTTACATCTACAAGAATGACAATGACAAATGCCACAATCATGTGTGAATCTTTGTGTCATATTATCATGAAATATTCTCCTGATAAAAACTCCAACAAATGAATGAATCTCCCTACTGTAGTTTAAGTTCTTACTCCAACTATCTAATGAATAGTTCTCCAAAATTTAATGTGCTTGCAACAGAATCACCACAACAGAACACGTGCTTGAATACTCCAGTTCACTGATGAAGGCAGATTCAGGTCATGATGTCTGAGCGAAATGCAGTGGCTGAGACACAGTACATGTTCCTTCTTGCCCACCCTGCTACGTGAGCATGTCAGACAGCTGCAGAAAGGAATATCACAAGACTCCCATTTTCCCTGCTACTTCAGTTCTCTTCTCCTCTGCTTTCTTTTCTATGACCTCCCCGCACTCTTTTCCACAACTTTTCTTTCCTTGTCCTAACTCTCAGTTCTCACTTCTTCCAGCATGCATCTTCTGTACGCTTCCCTGTGAAATCTGTTAACTTGATCATCAACTAATGCTTATAATATTATAATCCAAGCTTCAGAGAAGGCAGGGCAATTAGGAGGAGCAGGAGTGAGTTCATCATAGTCATTTCTGGCTGACTGCAAACTCTGGGAAATATCAAGTTACATTAAGTGTAGATTCCACAATCAGGTTTGAAAACCCTATCGTAAACAAGTAATTCCTTAAGCAGTAATGAAGTCCATATATGTATACCTATCTTATAGTTAGTTATACAATTTTCCTGTCATGAAGTGTTTTTACAAAGCCTCTCCGCTATGCTATCCAAGGTAAGCATACTGCAGCCTTCCTCAGCTGAGCCCTCCCAGGGTCTGTTTCCTCTAAACAGACTTTTTTTGGTCACATGCTTTTTTGAACTTAAGTATTTCCAAGACCTCTTCAACCCTTGTCAACTGTGACTGAAACAGGCAACAGGGTACCGGTGACAGTACCCTCAGGCAGGTAGGAAACAGAAAACAGCCAGCCATTCAGCGTGACTCCGCAAGTCTTACTCATTTTGAAAAAACAGAGACTTCTCGCGCAGAACACACTGTTACATCACACATTCGACATTTACGTAAAAATTTTGTAGCTGGTGTCAGTGTTGGGAGGCTGAATCAGTCAGTGAAGATATTCAGTGACACTGACACTGTACACAAGGTGCTAAACAGGTAGACAGAGAACACGTAGGCAAACACGGGAAACATGAAGAAAACATTTTCATGTCTATTGCTACAGCTTCTAGATTAGCATAGCTTTAAAATTATTTTTTCCAGGTTGTGCTAACATAATCAACCAGTTTCTAGAAGAAACACTGAAAAACAAGTATTACTACCATTACAAGTTCCTTCCACCTGTCTGAAACTAATACCTTTGTACCTTTTAAGCTACAAAGATAATGTCTATCTTCTCTTTGCTACAGCTACTATAGGAGTTGATACCTTTTAACTGCTGTCAAGTTTTTGCTGGCTTCTACACAACAGAAACAAAAGTCAGGAGTACTAGATTCAACCTCTGTTTTATGGTGAGTATAGCTTGGGCCACATCTTTATTGCAGTTAGCACGGTTTACTTTACCACTTCTCAGCCATGCACTACAGGAAGAGCTGTACCGTCTCAGGTTCGAACACTGGGGTACAGATCAATGAACTAATGAGGCACACAAAAGAGCCAACTCTTTGTAGACAAGAGTAAAATCATCTCAAAAGGCACAAGGGCTAACAAACTAAAAATACAGAATATCACTTCTTCACTGAACACACACAACCTGTATTGTAAAGTATAGTACATTGCTTTCTAATATTTGGAGCTTGAAGAACAGGGTGAGGACACATAAAATATGAGTCAGCAGAAAAGAAACTTGAATTTGGATACAAAAAAAAAAGAAGTCATAAAATGCACAACTGCAATGGAAGAGCTTCTTCAACACAGTTCCAGACTGTTCTATTACATGCATGTTAGGTTTGTGTAGGCCCAAATTGTCTCTTGACAAAAATTGCCTGTTACTAGTTTTGTACTAACCAAACACAAGAAGGGAAGCAACAGCCTGAGAGTTCTTGTAAGAGGCATGGGGAAAGGCAAAAAAAAAAAACATACAAGAATTTTTGAGAAGCTGTTGGCGGTTTATCAAACAGTGGGTTGACAAAAAGAAGAATTGCCAGGAAAAAAAACCCCAGTATTACTCAGTAATTATATTTCTTTTTGGTTTTACAAAACATACGCTTAAACATGCATATATGATTCCTACTGAACCTAAAAAGATCTGCCGGATCATAACCACATTGTTCTAAACAACTTCACAGTAAATGCCAAGTGCCTCTTCATATTATCTACACTGAAATATTTTTAAGCACAATCTTACATTATCTATCAAGTGTTGAAAAAACTTTTACAGCAGGTATTCTATGCTACCAGTCCCATGTCACAATTCTATTCAAGCTTATGGATCAGAAAGGCACAAGAAAAAGTACTATGCCTGGAGTGCATCCACCTCATTGCACACAATTACAGTTGGACAGATAGTACCTAATTGCCACCAGAATTTCAGCTTCATGGATATAGACATTCCAGACAGTTGTAAGATTGCTTCAGGATTGACATGAATGTCAATGACATAATGTAATTTCTAAGAAACATACAGACAGAATAATCTTACACCAGCTGCTTGGGCAGTCCAGACCTACAACTTTTCTGCTGCCCAGAAGCAGAAAAGAGAGGTCCCATCATGGACCTAAATCAGCAATGAATGTATGTTGACACAAAGGCCAGTGGTCAACTGTGGATGAAAAGACGTTGGCTAAAATTGCAACAGAACAATATTGCCCTAGCTCAAGGATCATACAACACTGACTCCTCCACAATCTAACCTATAAACTAAATACTTCAGGGAATGAAAACTCCTGAAGTACATGGTCTTTATCCTACAACATTTGGCCATATGAAGATGTTGCTATAGAGCTCATGAATTCAAGAAGTCAGAATCTGCAAGTCCAAACAAAAAGATGTGATCTCCTATATCACAAAATACATTACTCCAGCTGATCAACAATCACCTGAGCAATCTCACCCCATGGGGTTATAGGTATTCATACAAAATTTCCATTATCTGCCTCTGAAATGTCTGCTTGAGATGTTAAAGCCTCTTAGCAGCAAGATTTATGAAAACCATAAATCAGTTTCCAATAATACAAAATGTAAGTATTTTTTTCCTGTTCAACGTTACAAGACATTATAATCCCAATTCACTAAATTAACAAACTAGATAACAGAGCGCTTTTCTTCCCCTTAGCCATCTCTTTCCTTTCCCTGTGGAAACTGATTCGGGAAGAAGAACTTTCATTTGGCCATGGAGTAGGTGGAAAAGGGCACAAATGCAAGATCTGCAGCTATGAACCATCAACACAATCTCTTCCATGACAAGCAGTAACTTCTACTAAGAGGTATTTCCTTCCTTAAATCCAGCATTCCTCCATCAGTGAGTTTACCGAGCTCCCCGCCCCTCTCTAAAAAACCCCAAGAGAGCCTTATCACATCTGTGTATCTGCTTACGGCTATAATTTGTCGAGAGAGGGAGTGTAATGAAAAAGCAGTCACTGGAAGAAGCCTTCTATCAGGATCTGGATCGATGCAAACAAGTCGAATTACATGCCAACGCGCGGAGCAGATCACGCGGGGTGCCAACACTTTTCCGGGTAACCAGAGGAGCACCCGCCTGCTAATAGACGCGGTAATTGCAGCCCCACCACAGGAGTGAGGTACGGGGAGAGCTGGGCACAATTACCAAGCGTGTCGGCAGGAGGAGGAGGGCGCTTTTACAAACCCTGCCCTGAAAACAACATACCTGCAACGAGTAACCCCGAGCTGGAGGCAACGTCCTAACGCCCCTGGCCTCAGCTTTGGGGAAAAGCTGTGCCTCGCTAACCCCGCACTTCTGTCCCGTCCACGGCCAGGGCTCCCCCCCCGGCC